>NW_017306964.1:232521-280143 GCF_000935625.1 Nanorana parkeri
ACATGAAAAATCGTATATTTTAGCCCTAAACATAATAAATAAGGAAAATATGTGCAAAAATACACTATTACCTTTAATTAGACTTTTCCCCCAGAGCCTGCAACATTTCCAAGTACCACAGACACATTATAGGAGGAAACATGTTTGACTGTAACATGCGGGAGCATGCTCCCTAATTAAACTGCCACAGTCAAGGCTAGGCATCTGTTCCCATAGCATTGACCTCATAGTTTGCTATATATCTCTAAAGAAATCACAATTTAACTGATGAAAGAGAACTTGGGCAAATGGATTTCAAGAAAATGTTGAAAAGGTTAGCAAGAATGTTATAAAAAAAACGAGAAAATAACAAGTTTGATAGATAAAAGGTTATCCTATCATATACTGCTCAAGTCTTACTTGTCAGACATTAAGTAAAATAGCTATTTAATCAGTTTGAGCATTGTACTGCCCATGTGTCACTTCAGAGCTTCAGGCACAAGATAATTGGCTTCTTCACTTTAGTTTTTTTTACTAACATTGTAGGAAACATTGTGCAGAGCAGACTTAGTAGTTGCATAATGATACTTCAGCAGATTATGCTACATTTCTTATTAATAGTTTGTCAATTCAAGTATGAATATATTGTTCATTCATTGATAAGCAAATATTGTCTAAATGCAAGAAACGTGTATTCTTACTTGAATCTTGGTGTACTTTGTGTATTTCTTCCAAATCTATGTGGTTATCCAGAGAACGGCTATTTTGCTACTTGCCTCAACTCACCTATAGTTTGTTGCAGAGTCGTAGCTAGCTCCTTTTGTGCCCAAGGCAAGAACAGAAAATTGTGCCCCCGCCAACAGATGTGTGATGTCACCAGATGCTGCACACGAACAGGAAGTGATGTAAAGCACTTCCTGTTCATTCATAACTGGGGACACATAGTACTATGTAGATGCATAAATAGACAGTGTCCCCAGTAATTGACAAACACTAGAGTGATCAGCTATCACTCCAGTGTTTGCTCTGCACAGGGGATTGGTAAATATCACTGATATTTACAGATCCTTCCACTCTCCATCCTGAGCGCTGGGGCCAGCGGTGGAGGAGGTAGCGCTGTCACTTCAGGAAGGCCGAAGGGTGAGGTGAGAGCCTCCAGCTGAAGAGCTCCATTTCTCATCGTATCCTCGTTGCCTCTGCCCATACAGGCGAGGGAGAGCAGCAGGGATCAGAGGAGAAGCTGTAGCCAGTGCCGCCCCTCTTCTCCCTGCCGAGCCGTGGCTGTGTTGGCCGCCTGGAGCCCCTGTTCCTATGGCGCCTTGTGCTTGCTATGGCAACAGGGGGCACAGCCAGGCCAGTCCTGGCTGCGCTCCCTCTCAGCTGCGCCTGAGGCGAGTGCCTCACTCGCCCCATGGTAGCTACAGCCCTGGTTTGTTGTATCATAAGAGCATAATTCATAAACCTGGACTCCAGGTTAACCAAATAGTATCTGACTACAAGAGTCCTGTGTATTTTACTGGAATCTTGATGTACTTTCTATATTTCATTAAGATCTGTGTATTAATCTAGTATAAAACTTTGCCTCTGTGCAGGAGCTTCCTGAAAGATTGGTCACTACTGCTCTCTATTCTTGTGCAGGGTTGGTGGTCTTGTCTCCACCCCCTCCTGTAGTTTTCTGTAGGCAGCCTGTAATGGGTGGGTATGCTGGGTCCTCCCACAGCTCTGCTTTTTGCACAGGCAGAGTAATGAGGTCACTGATACTATTATAAGATAATATTTGGGTTTGCAAAGGTGTTGGTGCGTACAAAGTGGATTTATATCCTTTGCGCTCATAAATAATATATTTGAAGGTTTTGTTTCCCGAATTACAGATTTAGGGATCTCTTTTTTTTGCAAACACACTGACTTACAAGTTAAAATTAGTGGATGTCTGAACACTTGCAAATCTATCCATAACTTTATCCATATGCCATATTCTCTTTATTAGTAGTAGGAGGTGCTAAAAGCGACACTGCTGTCTAGTAAAGCGTTGTAATTAATGCTTCACAGTAATTTTCTGTGGGAACTGCTTTAATTTTTCTCCAGAAATCGGGTGTTTAATATGGTGGAACCACCCCCACTTTAAATCTAGCGCTCTTCTGCTCTTTTATCAGCCATCTGCTGTTACTTGTTTTAATCAATGCAGTTGTCTATTAAATACGAAGGCAGAGCACAAGGTGGGACTGGGTAGAGTCACATTGTTGTGTACAATGATATGCTCTGCCTTTTATACCAATGTAGGGGGATAATGATATATTAAGAGGGAGGTGTGGAAAAATTATGACCTCTGAGCTGTGCAGACAGCAGATATCAATTCAGCGTTTACATAGAATTCCAGGGTCTGCTCCTATGAGAAAGCCACGATAAACACAGTTTTGTACCAATCCCTCTCTCCTAGTAGAGATAGAAACATCTTAAAGTAGACCAATCAGTAAAATGCAAGGACTGCTTATCAGGTTCAGACCCTCTTAAAAATGGCTGCCTAAGGTCACATTCACACAGCTAAGTGTCGACCCGTACAGATCCGATCCTGATGGATCTTGGTGAGTGAAATCTTTACTGTCTTCATCAGCCTCTGCTATCCAACACTTCTATGTTCCCTGCTGAGTGCCATGGTTCCTCCCACCAGCTTGTGTCCTGTAGTGATGTAGTGGCCTCCAGGAGGAACCACATCACCAAGCAGGGGACACATTATCCAACACATCTGTAAGTGTCCTACAGCAGCAGCAACTGGAGCTGATGAAGCCAGAAAAGATTTCGACTGCCACCCACCAGACAGGTACCTATTCATCTTTTTATACTGGAGGGAGCAGCTCACTGTATTTTGTTACAGAAGCAGCAGGGCCACTTTAAAACAAGCAGTAACTCTCCACAAATGCAATAGTTGGAGGCAGTTACTTCAGTAGTTTATTAAGTGTAGGTAGGTCCTAATAATTCATGGTTGTGTACTAGCGCAGCTGAGAAAATACCTGCATAGTAAAAGCTGTTAAATGGCCTTGTTTGCAGTGCTTTAGCTTGTGCAACATATTAGATGTACCTCGGTCTTTTAAGTTTCATTGCCTTATAAATAGAACTTTCTGAATAAGAAAAAAGCATAAACAGGAAAAAACCCTAAAGACTCTTGAATGACTTACACAGCGTGATCTTAATTTGTCCTCAATACATCAAGGGGAAGCAATATAAAATGTGTCTCTAAATCCATTATATTACTAGTTAATAATTCAGATGAAGTGGTTGGGTTGTTAATATTTCTGTGTCACATGGATTTTTTAATGCTGATTTTCCTGTGTGTGTTTCTCAAAGTAATATTATGTACTTTGAACGGTTCCAAATGGCAAAAGAAGGAACAGATCATCCCCTGTACAGAGATGGTGTCCTGTATACCATCAATCGTCAGCAGGAATATATGGAGCCATGAGCATTATCCAATATCAGCAACCCAAATTCAAAGGCAACGTGTGTTGACATATGGAGGCTGCCATTGCTGACGCCTTCTTCTGAAAATACAGGTAGCCCTCAATTTACTCTGGGGTTAGGTTCCCAAGGAAATGGTTTAATATGGAAACCCAATATATAATGTAAGTCAATGTGAAGTGAAGGTGTTATGTTCCAGACCTTTCTTAAAGTGACATTAAGTCAATTTTTTCCCCCTTCCCCCAATGTTAACGTTAGCACTTACCTTAAATGAGGTTTCTTAATACGATCTTCCTCTTCTTTCCTGATGTTTTCATCTGTCCCTCCAGCGATGTGGCGGGTCTCTTGGAGCCAGCGCTGATCCCTCTCTGCTTGCTGGCACTTCCGATCCCACGGTGTCTGCATGCGGGTGCATACGTCCATAGACCTACCTTGCTCGTCTCCTGGCCGAAAATCCGAACTGCGCATGCGCCCGCCCCAAGATGCTTTGCGGCCGCCCGAGCAGTTTTGGATTCTCGGGCAGGAGCGCGCGGCGAAAACAGGGTAAGTTTAAACCGCTGTTAAAGCAGTTTTTTTTAAAGTAAACTTTTGCCTATATCTACTGCTTGCTAGCAGTAGATATAGGCAAAAAAAAAAACGGAGGGTTTAGAAACCCTTTAATATTGACATAAGTAATGTAGTACAGGCACATTATATTTAAAGCTGCTGCATGAGCTCACGCAAGGAGCTTTAAATAAAACATACCTGTATTATGTTACTTATGTCAATTTATGTAAATAAAAGAGGCTTGCAAACGAACTACTTCACTTTCCACTGATTTACATTATTTACTGGGTTTAAGTTTACACCAGTTTCTACTTGAAATCATTCCTTGTTTTGAGAGAGGCCTGGAACCGAACTCCCTTACTTCCCATTGACATACATTATATATTTGGTTTCAATTTACAACACTCCCAGAAAAGGGTGCTATTTTGAATCAGTGCAAATTGAACCGTCGTAAACTGAGGGCCACCTGTACTAGTTTCTTGGAAGTCATGCTGTCCCAGTGATTTGGAAAAAGTATACAAATGAGGCGTTTTTACTTTCTTGATCTGCAAGAATGTTCCAGGTCGGGATCTCAAAGAAAGGCCAGAGAAGCCTTTTCAGAAGTAAGTCAGCAAAGACAGGCTCTATTTTTTAGTATCAGTTTCCTTGTTCAGGAATGATCCAGGTCTCTTGTTCTGTTTTCCCTCTTGTATTTTTCTTCTTTTGTAAATGGAAATATAAGAATACCATTAACCTCTGAGGCCACAGAATGTCATTCAGTGCTGGGACAGCTCTTCATAGTTTACAATACTATGAAATTAAAAAGCCTTAATAAGCTATACCTTCTGTCACCTCATTATCAAAGATATACCAAGAAGAAGTATATGAAAAGTTCATATTAGTGACTAGATATTCATTAGTTTGACCAACCTCTCCCTTACTAAAACACTGCATTAAACTTAAAAAAAGTGTGGGGAAAAAAGTTAACTACCTTACGTCCATGGCCGTTTGTGAACGGCCAGATGGACGTCTGCTCAGAGCGGGAGGGCGTCTTAAGACGTCCTGCCCCTCCCCCCTCTCGATCTCTGGGTAAAAAAAAACAAAAAACTACCCTTGTGGAGGGGCTATCCCTACACTGCAAGGGTTAACTGCTCATTTTTGTCTAGAGGTATGGTGGAGAGGACTTTTACTTGCCTGATCCCTGCTTTCCCGGCTGTCGGCGCTTATCTCTCTCCCCTCTGCTCTATTTCTTAGACTGACCTATAATGCAGGGCTATGGGTACTTCGTTAGAGGTGATGACATCAGTGGGCCTCTGACCACCAGAAGCATGAGTGGGAGGGCAAAGAGCAGAGACCAGGTAAGTAAAAATGCTTTACACAGCTCCCCTAGACAAAAATGAGCAGCTAATCCTTGCAGTGTGGGGTTGTCCCACTGCAAGGGTTATTTGTTTATTAACTGGGGATAGGCTGGCTGGATAGGATCCTGCTGACGAGATCCTGGGAAATGCTGGCTTCAAATCTCATGGGAAGACATTGCAGCTCAGTGCAGGATCATGAGATCCGGGCTACTCAATAATGGCATTATCCATGCTTACACACTGTGGGTGGAAGCCAGGGGTAAGATGAAAAAAATGCTCTAACTCCCCCCCACAGGTTTAGTTTTGCTAATAAAAGCTGCATTTTAACACTAAGTAAGTGGACCTTGCTATGTGCAAGGTCCCCATTAAAGACTGAAACAAAAGTTTATGAATAAAAAAATTGAATTGATTTCATGGCACATACTGGGAAATAAAACAGCAAAGTGATCACTATTATAAGCAATTAATTAATCTTAACAAGCAAAGACAAAACAATACCCTTCCTACTACCTTAAAATAAAAAAATTAGAAAATGTAAGTTTTATTTAGCTCCGAATTGAAATTTGGTAAGCTTTCTTTAAATTCGGACATATCCGAGTTTTTTCATAACAAAAATTCGGATGCATCTGAATTTTGTTCAAATGTCATTCAGAATGAAATGATGTGTTATTAAACGTGAAAATCGAAAAAAATCCCCCCCAAATTCATACCATATCTTTTAGGTCTGGTAGGAGTTTTAGTGGAGACCCATTCCAAAAAAAAGCATGGGGTCCCCCCAAAACCCTTTACCAGACCCTTGATCTGAGCAGCAGCCTGTCAGAGCAGGAAAGGGGGGGGGGGCAATTGTGTGGCCTTCCTCCTGCACCATACCAGGTCACTTGCCATACAAGGGCCTCTTCCCTACAACCCTGGCCCGGTGATTTTGGGGGTCTGTAGGCAGGGAAATGCTATCTGGATCTGGCTGTTCCCTTTTATAAAGGGGGCACCAAGATGCCATCCCCAGCATTAATGAATAAAAAGTAGTTGTTACCCCTACTCATTCACCAAATAAACAGTAAGATAGTAAATAAACACACTGCATTGGTTTTGACAAGTCCTTTATTAATAAATAAATACACCATACTGTTTTGACAAGTCCATTATTATTTAAAAAAACAAAATGTCCAACTATGTAAATCCATCAATCAATCACCTTGTACAGCGATGTAGATCCTCGTCAATCGCGATGCCCACCGCTCGCCGACTCGATGAAAGAAAAAATCCCCGCTGCCATGTCCGCATCAGACTAACACTGGCTGGAAGTGACAGCTCCGCAATGTACACAAAGGGGTGGAGCAAGTTTAGTGATGTCATGGGTCTTGCCCCCGCCCTTTTGATTACATTCCGTGACAGCTTTCTGTCCCCTAGGGAAATGTAAACAAAGATGTTTTCACTGGCCTTGCTCCTCCCCTTTGTTTACATTCTGGAGCAGAGCTGTCACTTGCGGCCAGTATTAGTCGAGTGTGGACATGGCGGCGGGGCATCCTGATTGACGAGGATCTACATCACTGGATGACATGATTGACGATGGATTTACATTGTGGGACATTTTCGTGAGTTGTTTTTTTTGGACTTCTCAAAACTGTGTGGTGTTTATTTACTAATAAATAATTTTTCAAACCGGTGTGGTGTGGTATGTGTATTTACTATTTAACTGTTTATTTGGTACATGAATAGGGGTAACAACTAACCCTTACTCATTAAGGGGGGGGGGTGACGTTATCTGTGTGCAGACCTCCAGATACCGCAGACCTCCACCTGGCCTGGGTTGTGAGGAAGAGACCCCCTAACCTCATCAACATGGGGACCCTGCCCCATTTTGAGGGCAAGTGGCCTGGTATGGTGCAGGAGGGGGCCCCACACGATTGTTCATCCCCTTTCCTGCTCTGCCAGGCTGCTGCATGGATTAAGGGCCTGGTAAGGGATTTTGGGGTGGGGGGGGGGTGACCCCACGCTTTTTTTTTTTTTTTTTGCTACGTGGTTTTCCCTAGACTTTGGGTGGGACCCCCACACTGGGTTTTTTTTAAATGTTTAACAACATAATAAACTCCATCCATATAGATTTGAATTGATCCAAAACTAAAACGAAAAATTTGAATTGAACCGAATTTAATTTTGGCTCTGAATCCGAAGAAAAAGAATTCAAATCGATCTGAAACAAACAATTTTTTAACTTTATCTGTCTAAAAAATATATGTGCAAATATTGTGCAAATATACCCATATTAACATAACTAATCACAGTCCTTTATGGTTAAAAAACAAATTTTTATCTAATAATGTACCCGTCCTGCTGGGTTTTTTTTTTTACAGCCAATGTCCTTGGCAATAGAACAAGTGACCTCTCTCAAACAAGCAGCCTTGGTTTAGAGGATATATCAAACTATAAAACACAACCTATTGTGATTCTTACTTACAGGCTGAACAGCTCTTCAGGCCTTAAACTGTCTCGGCAAGTAACGGAAGGTGAAGCCTAACACGTTATTCCCTCTGCAGATCCACATTCTGCTTATCTCCCACTTTCTAATGCGTCTCTGTGAAAATAAAGTGTACCATTTCATTTACCAACAGACCTATCCCCTGAAGGAGGAACAAATGTTTGCATGGATGACGTTATCATGATATTGTTTTCTAGATTGTATGTGTTTAATTAAAACCGGCAGCCATTAGGCATATCTGCGTTTTGGATGGAACGTTGTGATAGACTTCACAATAAATAGATCATCCCGCAGGAATAAATCTGTCCTGACAATTTAGAACACTTTTATTCTTATGAACCCATCCTCCATGCAGACTGTAGTTATATTGCTTGAATATTATATGTACAGCATCAAAGACACAGAAATGTATTTTTTCTTTCTTGCCAAAAGCACCTAGAGAATAACTGTGTGTGTTATGAAGGGAAATAAAAGACAGCAGGTATTTTATTGCTGATACAGGTCTATTTGCTCAGCACAGAAGAAAAGATTAAATGTAATTTTTGTATGAAAGTACCAGAACACTTTCTTCTTTTATAGACATGCATTATTTTGACATAACAGTGATATGTCCATCTTATGTGTTTCTTGTAAACTGCTCTGGGCTGTGAATATTGGACATCTAATCACACATGAGTTCTGTAGACTGATGACTAATCATTTTAATTTTCTGCCCAAGCAAGGGAAATGGCATATATGTTATTACAGAACTGTGAGTGATTGCAAGAATATGACATTTCCTGGTATTGTGCCATCATTGTACCTAATGTCCAATCTGGTTTAAGCAATATATAGGGAATGTATCCACATGTGAACAATAAAAAGAAAAATAATAAAAAATATATATAAAGAGAGAGAGAGAGTACACTCCCCAGTATCCAGAGTTCAAGCATCCGACACTCTCAAGTAACCAGCAAAAACAAAATCGAGGATATAATATGTCCTCAACTTTTTTTTTTGTTGTTGTTGCTTGATAAAAATTGGTAGATTAAAAAATCTCATTAGCAACTAAATGTATTAAAATTCTTTGTTTACATTTTGCTCCTGGCCAGAAGCTAGATTCCACGGTCGGCAGCAGAATGTAAACAATGGGTTCCAATAGCCAGACTGCTACTGGCCATTTCAAATTGTAATAGCCAATTGCAGGCTGGTTATTGCACCTGCCCACTGAGTAGAGGAGTAGACCTGAGAGAGAACTTTCTCTCTCAGGTCCGCTCCTTTGCCCAGTGGGTGGGGCTTCAATAGTAAGCCTGCTATTGCAATTTGAAATAGCCAATATCAGTTTGACTTTTGCTCCCAGCTGCTGACATTTACCTGTCAGCTGTGGAAGCTAGCCGGCAGGTGAATGGGGCCGCGGAAGCAAGCAACCAGCAACTACAGTTATCTGGCACTTACTGATCTCCGTGGGTGCTGCATAACTGGGAGTTTTCTGTGTGTGTATACTGTATGTGTATATATATATAGATAGATATCTATATAGATATCTATCTATATATATATATATATATATATATATACACATAAACAAAGCATGCTAGCAAAAATAGTTGTATGAATATACAGCAGAGCGCACTGGAGTGTAGGCCATGGCCATAATTGTAAAGTGCAAAGATTTTGGTGTTCCAGTGTATGTAATATACAGCACAGTATAGAGAATGCACTGGTCCAGACTATGGAATGTAAAGCAAAATTTAACACTGGTCCAAAAGAAAAGTTGTGGGCCATCCCATATAATCTCTCCTATTCCCAGCATTGCTCATTTTGTATCTAGTTTCCAGAAGAATTGCTCTCTGTCCTCTGCTCTGCTACCATTTGCTAGCCATTTATTTTTTCAGTCAAGTCAGTACTGCTTGAACTAGTCTTTACAGCTATGCAGATTAGCATATCATCAGCAACCGCTTTGGAGGCCATACCTGGATCCTTTTGGACTCTTGAATGCAACATGCATGTGGATCTACCTTGGTTGGTCTTTCTTGTCTGCCTACAGTGACTTGGTTACCTTTGGCTGTCAAACCCTCTCCTGCTACCAGCTGTTGGCTTCATGAGTATTCAAGGCCTAGCGTTGCTTTGGTGTTGAGGTAGAACATGTTAATTCTGAAACAGTTCAGTTGTTCCTGTTGCTTCTAGCTCGCAATCCAACACTGGCTGCAGTGCAACCCTGCAGAGCCTGTAAATTGACAGCCTGGATTAATGCCCTCTGCTTGAATTCCTGTTATCCCCCCAGTCTCCCTTAGCTCCAACAGGCATGGCACCTCCTTGGCCTTATCCTGGGAGGATTTTAGAATTACAGGGTTCAAAAGTGCACCTCCCTGCAAAATCTTATTTTGATCTGCCTGCGGTCTCTGAGCCTACAGTAGTTGACACCTTGTGTGATGTTGAGTTTCTGAAAACTGATTTTTTTTAGTTATCATCGAATTTATATCTTGAAGTTCATTTAGGGGCACAGGCCCCACCTCTCTGTGATCCAAATTTGGTACTGCTTTTCTACTAATGCATGCTGGGAGTAAGAGAGGTTATACTGGCCTTCCCACATGTTGTTTTTTTTGCCAATATCAAATCCACTTGTAGGCTGCAGTATAACCCATCAGTCAATGAACTCCAAGAAATTGATTTTATGGTAACTACAAAATCAATTTTTTTTTCCATTTTGGATAAAGTAGGGAATGGTCACCTCTTTCTGTTTTTTTTTTACCTGCCATTGTCCCACACCGGGACATTACTGCACTTCCTGTCCTGTAGACACAATATTACGTGCCCAGAGTTTAGCTTTATATAGGAACCTTCCCTTATCTTAAAAATGACAGCAAAAGCACCTTTAGAAATGTTTAGTAATGGCAATCTACAAACAGATACTTATAGATATTTGAAGGATTTGTATTCTTTGTATACCTTATTTTTCTTTTCCTCCCCATTCATCTCACCGTGGCATTTTTACGAAGGGCAGATAAATCCATCCCCATTTACTTACAGGAACTCTGTGTCTGCCTCCTGGACAATGCACATCATCTCAGGGTTAAAAAAGACCTCTTGAGATTTCCCAGTTTACAGATGAGATTTCCCAGGGGGGCACTGGTGATGTAGCCTGCCAAGCCACATCACCAGTGCCTTGCTCAACCAGGAAGTAGAAAAGCAGTAATTGTAAGTAAAAGCAAAAATGTTAAACTTTTGAATGAAAGATGATATCATGTTAGCACGAGGATCCGCATACTGATGTGATTTTTGGAGAAAGGGGATAAAGGCCAAGTTAGATTAGGGTATATATGGAAGAACTTTTTTCCAACTTCATTTTGGTTCTGAAATCCAATGCCAACGTGTGTGTGCATTGTCAGGATTTCTGTGAGTGATGTTGGCATGTGTGTGTGTGTTATGTTTGTGTGTGCTTCATCATCTCTGCTTCATCAGCTTCTTTTGGGGTCCACAGGTGACATTAGGGGTCCTAGGGACCCCTAATGTCTCCATAAAGAGGACCTGTAAGTGTACCTGTGCTATTATATAGGGGGATTGTTATCCCCTATATAATAGCAATAACAATAAGTGCAAAAAATCTATATATAAATAAAAAAAACAAAAAAATAAAATAAAAGTCACATATAAAAAAGTAAAATAAAATAAAAGTCACATATAAAAAAAGTAAAAAAACCACCCACAAAATGTTTAACTCCCCCACCCCCACGTTTACGCAGATATAAACGTAAATACGCGTCCGGTGCACCAGCGCGCAAAAAGACAATTGCGCTACACACGTTACATATCGCTGCGAACATCGCAGTGAGAGCAATCATTTTAGGGCCATCAATCACTGATAACACTAAACTGATGAGCGGTAAAAGCTTTTAAAACGTCGCCTAAATTTCGGTAATTTTTCCTTAATATAGTAAAAAATAAAAACCCCAGTGGTGATTAAATACCACCAAAAGAAAGCTCTATCTGTCCCTAAAAAATGGTATAAAATTAATTTCAGTACAGCGTTGCATGACGGAATAAATGTCAGTCAAAGTACCGCAACGCTGAATACTGAAAAATGGCCTGGATGGGAAGGGGGTTTAACACCGCGGACTTCAAGTTGTTAATGACCTCTTATTATCATAGGTTGAAAACTGCTTAACCTGTTAGAATCATATAGAATCTTCTACTTCGTCTACTATTGCCGTTACAAAGGCACTTGTGTGTGTCTCAAACAGTGTTCTTTCTTTAGTAGGAAATTTTCTACATCTTATACCACTTTGTTTCCACTAGGTTTTATTTTTCTTGAATTAAAAATAAATGATCTCCATTTGTTTGAGATTTTATAAGAACATGAATTATTTATTTTGCCTAGATGTATAATCTGTTGCAGTCTGTTCTACATAGATTTTTATGGACAACTTATATTATTAATATATCAATCTGGATCCACTCAAATGCAAATAAATAACACATTTTTTTGAAAACAATGTAAAAGATGGATTTATTCTCTAATTAAAAATAGCAAATAAGTCACGTTTCCTTCGTAACACTTGTACCAGCACTGTTTACCTATATCCGTATTATAAATTACTGTATGTGGAATTTGATATGCTATTCTTTTGAATATTGAAGGAAATTGTTTGTAATTGTGAATGTGTGATTACTTATAACAATAAATGTAGGTTAGAAGTGGCTTTCGGTTTTATGTCTGTGACTTTGGAATTATTTTGTGTATAGATATACTGTACTACAAGTAATAATTGTATAAGTACTTGGAGAATGCGTGCAGGGACTATCCCTTCGTACTGTCCCTCCGTACTTGTTTGTTTCTTATCCTTAGCAGACTCTGGATTTTGGACTATGCAAAATTGGTACTCCTTGATCTCATTTTCATATGTTGTTTCTGGAATAGATAGGAATGTTCTCCTCCCCTCTCCCTAATGTAGAAACCTTTTTCTGTCTGGATGTATACAGCAGTCTTTACATTGACTCCCTTGGCACTTCAGTTGTGTGTGCATGACCCTTCATTCTAGAAGCATTTAAAGACTTCAGCTATCTCTATTGAAGTCTGCTTCCCACGTTGGGCAAGTTAGCAGTCTCATAGTGTATACCTTATGCCATGCAGGGCTTTGTTTCCAGATCCCTGCACCTGAACCTTCCTCCTTATACTATGAGAGTTCTGTTCTATAATAGAACTTCTTTTCCTTCTTCCCAGGAAAATATCCATGTTATTAGTTCTGTATTCCCCTGGAAGTTCAACAGACACAGCCCCTGTTGTCGGTAACCTATGACCAGAGATCATCATGAGAATTTATTGACTAGATGTAATTACTATATTTATTAGATGATGATCCTCTGTCTCTCTCTCTCTCTCTCTCGCTCTCTCTCTCGTGCAGGCCAGTTGCATTGTCATTGTCACACCTCAACTATTTGTGTAAGTTGGAAGGTCTTCTTCCTTCTCATTCCACCCTTGTTTGCTTCACATTGAAGGCTCCCTCCTATCCCATTTTCTCTCCCCTATTGTTTCATTATGGCTATAACTGGGTTATTCTCCACCAATTGTTGAGGTCCATTATCCTTTCAAATAACAGTCTACTAGTGGTGCTACCTGTCCTTTTTCTGGATCACCAGATTCATTTTTGGTGCCTTTCCTTATAGTTTCATTTTCCATATTGTTTCTCCATTTTTTTCACTGGCCTTTCAGCCAATTATTCCTTCAGATCTGGTATTATTTCCTCATCTGTTGGGTCTCTCAGTGGCTGTTGCTCACCTCTCATTTGCATTGCTTTTGTTTGTGCCACATTTCTATGATTTACTATATCCATGTGTCCCTCAATAGACCATGAAGAAAATAAGATTTTGTGCCTACCTTAAAATAATTTTCTTCCATTGAGACACCCTGCCCACTGCTTTATTTCTTAGCCTTATGGACTGCTTGCTAGCAAAACTTAGCCATGATGGCTAGGGGAAGGGTATTGTAGTTATAGTATGTTTTTTTTTCTGTTTGCCTTTGTCCACATCCTGAAGGCAGCAACATAACCCACATGACCATGATTTACTATATGCCCATCCATTAATGGACTTCAATAAAAGTTTTTAAGTATAAACATTTTATTTTCTCTTTAATTTTAGTAAGAAGTACATCTACAGAGGTGGTAAGAAGGAGGTATTGTACAGAAATTATTCTTTTCAATTATGTGATATCTTCTTAGTCGATTGTTTACATGGGTAAAATTTTATCTTTCAAAATTCTGAAAGCTAAATGTAGTGTAAACAAGAGACATTGACTTTGAAACCATTAGTAATTAGTTTTTTTATACCATAAATCAGCAGCAGAGCTCCTGATGTGATTTGATCTGTTCTAGACCAGTAAGTTGGAGCAGTAAGGATCCTGTTAATGACACGTTGGAATGGGGCATTTCACTCAGCATTTGCTGTATTTAGTTATCTCTTTTTTTTATATTTCTTACTTTTGAAAAACGTTTGTCTCATAGAAAAAGTCACATTGACAAAATCCTCTGATATTCAAAGTAGTGTTCTGTCATAGGTTTCAGTAACAAGATTATAGAATAAGGTTTGCTTGCAATAATAAGGGTTTGTATTCACTTAATGGTGGCATATTTTAAGGTCATACATAGTGGCGGAACTACCGCCGGTGCAGGCGCACCAGGGTCTAGCCCTGGGGTGGCCCAGCACAGTCCTAGCACCGGATCGGTACCCAGCGGCAAGCAGGCCCCCCATCTCTGCGCCGAGAGTGTTGGATCATCCGTTCATCCGACACTCCCTGCGCAGAGATGGGGGGCCCGCCGGATACTGATGGTTGCCATGGCGATAGAATGCTGAGCCAGATCGGGAGCCGCACTGTGTAATCAGGCCTGTCCGCTGGCTGAGATAGTATGGGGCCCACCAGCCGCTGTGAGGAGGGAGCCGCGGGTTGCGCTGGATCAGCTATTTAATTTGAACAGGACGCTTAGTCACCATCTGAGCAAGATGTCAATACGATGCAGTGAGCTCTTCAAGCCCGCGTACGTCTAAGCTTACAGCCTTAGTACCACAACTCGCCAGCACCAGCCTCCGCTGCACCCACAGCTTCACTTCCTGCTGCACCCTCAGTCTAAGCCTCCACTTGGCCCACAGTCTCAAGCCACCGCTGTCCCTCCTGTCTCAATCCTCTGCCTCTACTTCCACTTACCCTGTGTCTTGTGCCTCTCTCATGCTCCAGTTCTCCATTACTTTGTACCTATCCTTCTAAAAGTAGTCATCAGCTAACCTCATCATGAGTGGGTCCCTGGCCGAGTATCTCAACCCCTCCAAAAATTGTTAGTCTTTACTCACACAGCTTTCTGTTGTCAATGAGTGGCCACCCATCTTTTAATAGTATTTATCAAATTTTGTTTACCCAACAGTATACAAGTATACATATTAACAGTATTAAAAAGCAGTAAAACACTTTTGTGTTTCCTTATTTTTATGATTATCTCAAAGTCTAAGGGAATTTATTATCATTGTGTTTACTTGGCTTATTGCATGAACAAATGCCATCTAGAAAGATCTCCTAAACATTAACTCCATATTTCACACAGTTTATCGTTTGACGACCCTCAGAAGCTTTTCATAAAAAATATTGTTCTGCTTGTATTCCTGCAGATAACTAAATTACATTTCTGTTGTGGCCATTTCATCTTAGAACCTCATACTGCATGTTTGATGCAAAAGGGAGAGAAAGGTTACAAGTGGCTGGAGGGAATTGTGCATGTTAGATGCCGGCACATTCACTTTTTATCATGTGTCTTCTATTTTTTCAGTCACAACCAATTAAGTACATGAATCAGCTAGTGACCAGAGAGCCCAGGATTTCACGACAGATTAAAGCACGGAAATGGGTTAAGAGGACATAAAAGGGAACGCTTCAAGAAATTACTTTGCCTAGAAAACTTTACTTTGTATTCTTTGTTTCCTTGTACATGTGCTAGATAAAGAGTTGACGTATTTAGGTTTTTTTTTTTTAACAAGCTGGATAAAATATTGCTGATCATTCAATGAGCTGGCTAGGTATAACTTGTAATATTTGTTTTTGGTGCAGAGGCATACCAAAATAAATAAAAGCATGCAGATTTATAATTTGGGATATGATGTAACAATTATTACTTTATGTAAAGTATGTGTCACGATACCGTGCACGGGTGTCCCCACACCACGTGCAGGTATCTATACAAGAGAACCAATACGTGACCACAAATGCTTACAAACTATAATTTATTAGCTGCACCAAAACACCTCAACCATAAACACCCCCACCACCACCCGCAAGTAACATGTAAAAATATAAGCAACAATTACACCCCGGAGACAAACAGGGCAACCCCTGGGGAGCAGGACAACAAGGAGGGAGCCACTGATCAAGAGACCTCGGGGGTAAGGGTCAGGAGTCAGATCCAAATCAGGGTACAAGGCAGGAACAGGATACAGGCAACAGGAACAGGATACAGGCAACAGGATACAGGCTATGGCAACAATACTGAAGCACAGGCCTCACTGCAGGGAGAGGTTAAATACCCTCCCAGATCAGCACCAGGTGGTGCCTAACTGCTGGTAGAGAGGTTAATATTCATCTTCTTCCTTTTCAAGCTGCTTTTAGATTTACCTCCTGGAGGAAGCAACAGGATCACTTTAAAATTCACATTTCATTTGAATCAACAATGTACATGTCAGTATTACCAAATCACATTTTTTTACATTGTTTTATTGTTGAGTATTAATTACTCCCAAGGAGCTTAGCTAGGGCAAAGACCATATGCTCTTTAGCCATCAGGAGAATTGTGGGTTTTTCCTGTCATTACAGACTGAAGAGAGCCTGTTAAGTTTAGACGGACACACTCTTGAAGACTTTCAGTTAGATAAAAGGATCATCAAGGTACAACCACTTGTTTATGTTTGCACTGTGTTGAATGCAGAAGAGCATCCAACTTGTGTGTTTTTTGGGTACCAACCACAGCTGAGTCAACGTTGAGAAGTAATAGCAAATATTATTTACACACTCTTCTTATAGCTTTTATAACTTTGGGCACTATGCTGCAGTGCCTGCCAATGTGTGCACTGTGTTGCTCGGCCTAGTACATATTTACAACAGTTGTTTGGGATGCTTGGCAGCATCAGGAACTTACACCTCTTTTACTCACAAAAACAGCATAGACCCTTATGTTCGAAGAAACAAGGATGAAAATATTAATACACACTGATAAGGATATTCACTTTAATCCAGTGACATCATCGTTGACACATATACATTATGTACACACGTTTTTAAAAAGATAGCTTTTTAAAGAGATATATCATGTTTTTAGAGTGCTGCATAGTGGTGGACATATGGCAAATACAATTTTCTGTGGTTTGGGGTTAAAGAGGAACTTTACCCTCATCTTAAAAATGACAACAAAGGCACCTTTAGAATTGTTTAGTAATGGCAATCTAGAAACAGATACTTGCATAGATAATCACAGGCTTTTTATTCTTTGCATACCTCTTTTCTTTTCCTCGTCTTTCTTCTCACAGTGCCCATTTTTACTAGCGACAGATTCATCTATCTCCCTTTACTTCCTGGAACTCTGGGTCTGCCCCCTGGAACATGTGACAGTGCACATCATTTCAGGGGGAAACAATGCCTTTCCTCCAAGATGTTGCAAGATTTTGTAGTTTACAGATGAGATTTCCCAGGAAGGCACTGGTGACGCAGTCTTTCCAGGATGCACATGTGAGACCAGGGTTACATTACCAGTGCCTTACTCAACCAGGAAGGGGAACAACAGTAACTGTAAGAAAATAAATTTTTTGTTTTGTTTAACTAATGAATGTAAGATGATTTCATATAAGCATGCAGAGCTGCATGCTGATGGAATTTTTAGTGAAAGGAGGTATAGGTCCACTTTAAGCCTTTTTCCTGGGCCCCTCTATTATCCCTCTCCCAATACACACCCACCTACTGACCCACCCCACCCTTATATACACATTTATTTTTCAGTCCATGCTTGGTACATGCTGTCAGCAGTTATCCTCAGACATGGACTTGGGTGTTGCCCATACTTTCAATGGATAACCCTTCTCTTGGTGCAGTACATTTCTGGTGGTGATGTGTGTTTGATCTGTGTATACTTGGAGGATGTACAGATTTTGCAAAGAGCCCTTGTTACCTTTATGGCTTATATCCTAAACTGGCATGGCCAAACACATGCAGGGTATTTAGCAAGACAGAGAGAGTACAGTGATGAAGTTCATCATGCCCAGTAGTTACCTATAGCAAGTAGTCAAATTTCAGCTGGCTGCTGAGGTACCACACTAATACAATATTGTTATTACATGGGTTAAATAGGATATACAGTATATATATATATATATATATATCTTATTTCTTTATTTTCTGCGCATTTCGTTTCTTTTGGTCTGTGCTTACAATTAAAAGAATTGGCTTTTTCTCTGATTGAAAAATGATGGCTAAATATTTTAGAAAAACAGGAATTATATACATTTTTTCTAGCATGAATTCAAGTACTAACGTTTAACGCAAGTGCTCAGTTCTGCAATTGGGCTGGCATTCCTAAGAAAAGCAATTTCAATATTAAATTTGATATGTCTTTCTAAAAAGCCTAAAACAGAAAAATTAGTTGAAACTTCTTTCCGGAAATTCTTTTGGGATGTTCTGTGAGCTGATCACATGCCTCTAATGTCATGGGAACATTTAAATTCACTTTAATGAACGCTGACAGTTTGATAATGTCAACAAATTTTTCAGGAGCCTAGGGAGGAAATATTCATAGATTTTTTTTTCCTATGTAACAGCTGCTTACCTGCAGTAATTTGTAAAACACCTCTGTTTTGAGTATTGGGAGGCAGGGCCTGTGAGGTCACTATGTGACCTCACAGACTGAGTGAGAACACTGTATTCTAGTAGGCAGCTCAGGTCATAGCTGGGAGTGTTTATAGCTTTTGGGTATGGGTACATTTTAACCCCACTGAAGAGAAAACATAAAAAAGCCACATGCAGACCATCAATCTATATAGCCAGAGAAGAACCCAATAATAGTGATTACCAGAACCACTCATGTGGAACTGCAAATAAGCCACATGCTTCTCCACTGTCACCAGACCAAGGCAACATACCCCAGGAAGGTAAAGAAATGAGGTCCGGCACACAGTGCCCATCCTAATAAATTTTATTTGCCATCAACATCAATTCATTAGAATCATTAAGTAAACAGCCACCACTCCAAACTCGCTCCTGTGATAGATTATAATTTCAATACAATGTAAAAGGAAGGACAGTGTCAGCACGAATTCTTTTTTTTTTTGTATGGAAGGGAGGCACAGATGGTATGCAGTTCTGTTGTTATTTTTGTTATTATTTCAATACCTTGTTTTCTAGTGGGCCCCCTCATCACTGCCTCTCCCGCTCCCTGCACGGGTGCCTACATCAGCTAAGCGGCTGCTGTGGAGGCACCTGTGCCTGCTCGTTCCTGGCCGTGCCCACAGTAGCTGTGTGGTTCCATAGACACACAGCCTTGTGGCAGGCCACACTCTTCCTCTCCACTCAACAGGTTGATTGAAGGCAGAAGGAGTCTATGGCTCCTCTGCCCTCAATCTCCTCCCCCACAACGTGGAAGTTCGGAATGGAGGATCGCTTCTGGGACCTGAGACAGTGAAAAGGTACTGGGCATTTTTTACCTTAATGCAGAGAATGTATTAAGGTAAAAAATGCCCTGCCTCTAATACTACTTTAGGTAAATAAAGTAAATTAGGTTTATTGGTCAGTTATGTGGCTATTATATTTTCTATGCACCATACATAAAATTTTTCCTATAGTCTCATTTCACTTGTTCAGCTAGAAACTTGAAAATGTTATCATCTGGACTTTAAGGAAAGCTCACATTTTCTGTTAAGAATAAACCATTTTAGTGTGACCTCTTTTACGTCAGGTTCCGCAAATTAGCAGCAACTACTGAAAAGCAAGAACATGTGTCTAGAAAAATATGGGCATAGATCAAGAGAGCACTGGTCTCCTCCTTAATCTTCCTCAGATGACCTTTTCTAAAGGCTGCAGTAATAATTTACGTTGGGATAATAAGGGCATATCAGCTATGAAATTGTTATACCTTTGAACGTACAGCAGAGCTTAAAAGCTAAATGCAAGCACAGTGTATAGCATTATGAGCCCGTTAGCTATTCCATGGTGCTGATAACTAATATCTGCACACATGGAGAAAGGCAATGGCCCTGTAGATGAAGACAGTGAAGGAAATTAGTTTGCATTTTTTATTCCGAAGCATTAGTCATGACAGATGCTGTCGACTTTATGGATTTTTATTAAACAGAGATTATTTTTATTTTTTTATTTTTTTATTGAATATACCTTCGCTAATATGATCAGCATTTTGCTATTCTATTTTCTCCTCTCTTTCTAGCAAATTATATTATCGACAGCAAATCATAAACTCATGTGTCCTGTTCCATCCCTCACAGCAATCCATGGGATTTAATGAGGCAAAGATTTTTACATTTTATTTTTAATTTGATTTTGCATTTTTATGAGGCAGCCTCCGTGGTAAATCACATTAAAAATGTTTATGGTCGCATTAACTTTCTTGCTTACATACAGAGCTTACAGTTAATAAATGACTGTGATTTCCATAAAATATTCAAAGCAGACCATTATTACAATGATTTTTTTTATCCCTACTGCTAAACTTCAATCAGTTTTAGATTTGAAATGCATTAAATGGCTGTGTGTAATGTTATAATTTGCGTGACAATAAATTTTTTATAGTTGCCAATGGTTAAAAAAAGGAAGCTTGGGCAAAAGGTATTAATTGGCATGCTTAATTACTTAAAATATATTGATTTTGTACTAGTTATTTGAATGTATAAGTCATTTGCTATTTAGTGTGTGCATGTAATTTTCTTGTTTATCAGAGTGTACAAAAGGACTTTAGTGATGTTACCATGAAATAATGAGCTCTCTTGACACTTTTCCCATTTCACTTGTTTTTTTACGTAAAGGCTGCTAAAAGCCCTGTGAATGGAAGGGCTGCTTTGCCGTCTATCTCTTTTCATTGTTCATTTAGGAAGTTGAGTGTGTTCCATTGCCAAATTACTGAGAACCTTTTTAATGGCTAGTTTTGCATTATCATCATTACGAGCAAGTAAGTCACTGGATCCAGCTGCTTATGCAATGTTGGCTTTGGATGTATACTCTGCAAAGGTTTTACTTCAACTCTCTCTGTTTTCTGTGGTATGTTATTATGGAGTAAACTAAATGTATATTTCAAATTACAGAACCGTAAATAACTGTGCTTTGCACAACAGTATACAGTGGTTCAAACCATGAGCGCTCATTGCACTTGTACTTTGAAGTATATACTAGTGTGGCCCACCTGATTGGTTGGCGCCTGTTTTGTTTTTACATGGGTATGTGATCAATCCTCAGCTTTTGTTTTCCTGTTGCATGTTTCAGGTCTCTTTGGGTAGTTTCTGTTTATAGCTGCCAATTGTCTATCTTTTGGAAAGACAGACCCTTTTTTTTTTTGCAAACACCCCCTGTCCCTTTTTCCTTTTAGGCTGTCCTTCCTTTAGTCTTAATGCAGAGGACTGTATAAATATTTGTACAATTTAAAGTGTTTCTATAGCCAAAACATTTTTTTTAGCTTTTGATGAAGTAAAGAATAGTGAAAACTCCTTTCAATGTGTTTTTTTCAGGGTCCCAGAGACACAACAGGAAGTGAGATTAAATCTCTCCAAATTTAGAGGAAATGCCCTCTTAGACAGAGGTCACTAGAATAGCTGGTGTTTCCACTCACCACTTGTTCTGGTGGCAAGTGTAAAATTCTGGGTTTCTCATCACTTTCTGTCTCAGTGTCAATGGGCACAAGAACAAATAGAGGAGGCGAATCTGGTTTTCAGTCTTTCCCTGCTAAATGTTGTGGTTATAGATTAAGGAAGCACCTATACCGGTATTTCGGTATCGAGTACCGATATTTGTTTTCCGGTACTCGCCGATACTGAGTACCAGAAGTGCCATTCAGGACACCAGGTGGTGTGTAATGACTTGCCAACTGGCTTCCCGATTAGCAGGGAAGCTGTCCCCATGCTTCTCGTCACTAGGTGACGAGAAAGCATGGAGCTGGCTTTCTCTCCAATCAGGAAGCCGGGCGCTGTGTAATGACGCGGTGCCCAGCTTCCTGATTGGCCCGGAAGCTAGTACCATGCTCCCTCGTCATAAGGTGACGAGGGAGCATGAAGCCAGCTTCCCAACCAATCAGAAAGCCGGGCGCCGCGTCATTACACGGCGCCCGGCTTCCTATTTGGCCAGCTTCCCACCAATCAGGAAGTCGGGCAGCGCATCATTACACGCTGCTCGGCTTCCTGATTGGCCAGGAAGCCTGATCCATGCTCTCTGTCACAAGTGACTTCCTGATACCGGAAGTATCGGGCTAGGCATCGCAGCATTTGGGCAAGTATGAGTACTCGCCCAAATACTCGGCATCGGCACCGATACTAGTATCGGTATCGGTGCATCCCTATTATAGATATACAGTATATAACTGCACTACACATTTTCTCCAACCTCCAAATTATTGCTTTGGTATTTACAAACTATAGTGCAAAGGGAAGGCAGTGGAATAAAATACGCCAGTTGGTTTTAGTAACCACTTTTGTTCATTCATTTTTCATGGTCTTTGTGTGACAGACGGTTTGGTCCTTTACCTCAAACAATTGGATGGTATGCTCCTGTATAGGGTGGATGCCGACTAGTTCCAAAGAAATTGTGTAATAAAGCCGACTTCAAATGTATTGATTTTGCCCATTTTTATTTCAGAATATGTAGTAGTAGTTGCGAGTATTTTCTTTGGATGATGTCACATACGTTTTTCTCAGTTTGATTAAAAGTCCCATTGGACCTACAGAAAATTGATTTCCAATAACTGTGTTTAGGTCTGACTTGACTGATGTTTTCATGGTCCAAAAGATTGCATTAAAATAAATATTGACTAAACGTGTTACAACTCTGACACCAACTTTGAAAATGATCAATATACCTTCAATTTATTTGATCACTCTCCAGCTGAACAAGAATTGAAAGAAAAGAAAATAAGTCCAAAAGCTCATCAAAACCTCCAGAATTTGATCTGGTGAGAGCAGATGGGTTTTTAAAGCTGGTGCAAGTATGAATCTTACAGAAATCTGTAGCCTCGTGTTCAATAGATAGTAACTATCCCCCTCACCCATGGTTTTAAAGTGACCTTTACCCATACATGGCAAAGTAAACTAACCATACATGCATACATTTATTTAGTTCAGTCCACAGGCTGAACTAAAGAAATCTAACAGATTCCACCATCCACGCTAAACATTATGGATGGACAAATCTCCCCTGCCAGATAATTGTATTCTGACAGATGTTGTCTGCCACTGTCAGATTATCCAGAGCGTAACTGCAGCTGTGGGGCAAAAATGTTTCACCCAGTGGTGCCAGCAGGGCCACCCACAGCTTTAATTTTAGCTGATTCAGCAGGAATCATCCAAAATTCGAACTGTGGGTGGCCAGCCTTAAAGGATCACTCAACTCCACCACCACTGGGACCAGAGAAAGAATGACAAGTGTACACTCCAAGCCAATTTGTTAGCTCTCACACGGGGCTATGGTTACCATTCCCATCCCCTTGTGACTGTGCTGAGCCAATCATGAAGCATCTACAGCTGTCACACGAATCACATGCTCACCTATACCCGAGACCCGATGGCAGTTATTTCACATGACCCCGGGCAACTAGAAGGATCTGCTTGGGATAGAGGAAACCTGAGTATATACTCATGAGTGCAATGGGAGGGTTTAGTGACTTTTAGTGACTACTTTAATGTCATGGGTAAGGGGGATAGTCACTATTTCATTAGGCACCATCTGTGGGTGACTGTACTAAACAAGAGGCTACAGATGCAAGTCTTAGTTGTATAGCACTGAATGATTGGTATTGATTATAGGCTATGCTAAAAGTGCTGCATATCTCTAAGTAATGAAAGGGGTTTCCCAGGCTAAAATGTAACATGTGCTTCAATCAATCATCTTGCTTCCATGCTGTTTAATTATCTGCATCCTACAGGTGAAACATAGTAGCACTTTTAGAATAGTCAGAAATATCCATAATCAATGAGACCCTTTTTGTTTGCTATGTATTCATTAAAAGTAGATGTAAACCCTAACTGAATTACATTTAGCTTTCTAAAGCATTGTGTATTTCTTTAAAGACTTCTTTTCACCTCTTTTCATCCTATATTGCTGTTGATCTCCTGCAGTGTCTTTGCAGCCATGTCGTGTCTACTTGCACCTGATTGATGGTAACATGGTGTATTTGGGGTTGGCTCTTCTGATGGTGACAACAGTGGACCATACCTGCATAGTGTATGTTGGCACGTCCACTTCTAGTCTCTATTTAAAGCCTGTGTTACATGTGAAAATGCAGGAGCACAGCTGGGAGACAGGAACAGATTGTGATCTCCCTATAACAGGAAGTGCTCGAACAAGGAAGTTCATGGCAGGATCACCAGGCATTATTTTAATCAAAGCTGCAGATTTGAAAATAATGAAAATTACATTTGAAATCATTTTAGCATGTTAAATCATATATACGATTTTAGTGATTGGCTCACATATACTCTAAGGGGTCTATTCACGAAGCTGCCGAGGGCAGCCGAGTGAATGACCGATCTGAAGTGAGCCGAACACTGTTCGGCTATTCACTTCAGGCTGGTACGGCTGATTTCAGCCGTACATCGGCTTGCTTCGAGTGGCTTCGGGTCGGCGGAACATGCTCAGCATGTTCCGCCGACCCGAAGTGCAGAAGGAGGTCGGCTGAGCCGAACCTCCGGCAGGCTTCTCACTGCTGTTCGGGCTATTCTTAAAGATGCCGAACAGCAGTGACCAAGCAGAACAGAAAAAGAGTGAAAAAAGTAAAAAAAAGTAAATAGAAAACGATTGTGCGGAGCTAGCAGTGATAGCCAGCTCCGCCCAATAGCTTCCTATTGCCCGGCAGCTCTGCTGCTGGAAAAAAAAAAACTCTCCCGGGCGCTCTGGGAGCCTCCCGCTCCCAGCCGCCAAGGAGAGAAGCACTGATGTGTCTTTTTTTCCTTATTCTGACACGAGTGATCTCAGAATAGAGAAAAAATAAAAAAATTCCCAAGCCGATGCATATGCGCTCGGCCACGATCGGGAGCTGTACGGGCTATTGTGAATAACCCGTACAGCACCCCTTCGGTTCTACTGAACCGAAGGCGTCCTGGGGCCGAAGCTAGGCGAAGGATCGGCCGAAGCTATGGCCAGATCCTTCGGCAGCTTCGTGAATAGACCCCTAAGTTCATATATACTATTATAGTTAATTTGTCTTGATATCACCCTCCTCTAATCACCTGTACAGCAGCATTACGATTGGAAGAATGAAAACCAGTACTGGAAGACAATCGGGCTTTGATTAGTACACATTTGCTGACAGGGGGCATGCTAACAGGAAGAGAAAGCAGACTGACCCAAATGATAAGGGGATGTGTTCTTGACCAGGCTGTGTTGCTGCTGCAATGGAGGTCAAGTATCTGTCTGTGCTGTCTTGCAGAGATGCCTGGATCACAGAACATAATTACAAATGTTTTGGTAGACAAAGTAATTCCAATATATCTTTTTGAGATCTGCATGCACCAGTTTGATTGGACCTCAGCTTTTACTAAGCTTTTGAAATCAAGCTACATGTGTAAAGAACATTGCAAATGCTCACCTTTCCCGCTTGCCCCCAAGGGCGATTTTGAAAAATCTTTTGCTGAAGCCTAAAGGCAAACCAGTGTTAATCTCCTGGGTTCCTCACTGGTTCCTCTCTGTGACCTCCATCCATTACAGGAGAAAGTAGTGACATGGAAGTCATCAAAAGGAACCAGTAAAAGCTGGAGGGACCTAGGAGATCGACACTTCTTGAAGTGTTGGCTCTCAGCATCAGAGCAGTAGGGGGGGGGCATAATAGGTGAGTAAGTAGAGTCTTCTTTTATAGGTATGCCTTGCTATCCAACGTTTAGTATAGGGGCAGGGTCACTTTAAGGCAGATATAATTTATTTAAGTCAAAATATCACTGATTTGTCAATCCAGTCTCTTATTTAAAGTAACTATGACAGAACGTGCCTATGTGCACAATTACGATGCAGACATTTACTGCATAATATGAAATCACATATGTTATAATTACGGTCTGATAGATCCATTGTCAAATAAACAAGATATAAAAGAGACAAGAGACAGAACTGTTGTGGACCAGCCGTGATACAGCCACAGATGGTTCTATTCATACCGCAGAGCATATTCTACTCCCTTTTATATCAAGGATTAGAAACATTTGCTGCTTTCTCTGAATTTCAGATAAAGATGAGGTAATGCCTGATTTTAAATGTTTTTTTTTTTTAGAATAAAACACAATGCTTTCTCCAACTTTATTGTATTTAGTTACCTTAGCTACAAAGGCATATGCATATATTATGCAGGATGCCAAGGGACCTGCACGTGTTTAGATTACAAATAGGAAAATGACTCAGATATATTGCAATGTAACAGATAGCTCAAGGCTCTCTACAGTTTGTATGAGAACAAAGCCTCCGTTATTTTCATATACTGTAAATATATATATATATATATATTTACAAATAAAATTAATTGACAGTGGTGTTTAAAAGTGCTGATTCTCTTAAAAATTCAAAGTCACACAGTATTTTTTTTCCCATTCAGCTAGACACTATTTCCACCATATGTTGTACTGTTATCGGTGATGAATTGTCCTGTCACTGATTGTGTAAGACATGTTTGCATCCATATGCATGTGTGTTGAGAGCAAGGAAATAATTACGGAAATCTAGTCAGAGTGAGTGTTCATTTTTTATTCATATGTGCCTTTTTGGTTTTGTCAGCTGTTGGATTCTGCTCCAGTTGAACGAATTCAATCTTTTAAGACTCATCCATCTGTTGTGGTCAATATATTTTATGAGGTACCTAATTCAAAGTTTGTGTTTCCCGCTGGGAGGTACTAGTGGTTCCCCCGGAACAGACTTGCTTATAGACAGATAATTAGACCCATCTTGCCGAACACATCCAGACTAGGAGGGAGTATTTTTTTATCCTATATAAAAGAATTTTATTGGATACACATGTAATTGAAATCAATTATCTCAATATTAACCACACAGGGCTAATTTATGAATAGTGGAGTAAAGGGAAAAGGTGCTTTCTCTATAACAGCCAGGCAGGTGTTACATTTCACTTCATTATCTGTTAAGGTGTGAAGGGTGTGAAACATGAATTTTAAGGCAGGGCCTTCACTGGTAATTAAGTGTATTTGCTACTGAGGGAATTAACCTCTTGCCGTCCGCCCGTAGTAAAAAAACGGACGGACGACACTGCTGCATTGGCGGGTTGCCGTCGCAAGACGGCATTTTTTTTCTGCTCGCGCTCGCCCCCTAGCGGGCACGCACGGGCAGAAAAGACCCGACCATTGCTTGCACACACCCACGGATGTCAACTGGTTAAACTGTATTTCCACCTTTGCAGTCAAATTTAAGAAAACCCCTCTATATGTTTGTTATGTGTTCTTATTCACACAGCATACCTAAAAATCATTTTTTTAAATAGTTCTTATATTTTTAGTTGTTCCTTTGGAGCAGGATTATACAAAGGACGGAATGGTCAGCTTACATTGCTTTGAAAAGCTGGTAATGTGGAGATAGGAGGCAGACTGGAAGGACAAGACTGAGACCCCATTCACACTGAGCGACATGGAAATCGCGCGACTTTGAGCGATATTGCGCGACGAGCGATATTGCGCGACGAGCGATATTGAGCGTCGTGTCGCGCGACATCGCGCAACTTCTTCCATTTGGGCTGTATGCAATCAGGAGCAATATCGCTCAAAATCGCTCTAAAAAAGGGTCATGTAGGAGCGACAAGCTACCAGCGACGAGCTACAAGCGATATTTAGCGATATTGAGCGATACTGAGCGACGAGATGTGAACAGCTACATTGAAATGTATTGGTGAAGCTACATAGAGCGATATAGCGCGGAAATATGAGCGATATCGCTGCAAAAATCGCGCGATAAATCGCTCAATGTGAACGGGGCCTGAGAGACAGTGCATTACCATACAGTGTACTGCCAAAGTCTTAAGATCTTGAACCCTTTGGTAGGGCAGATATCCAGTTAACAACTGATAAGGAAAGCTGCCAGCACAGTACAGACAGGGTTAATTATAGTAAACACAACTCATCAGGCCCCTAATAAATGCTGTTACCAGATATACAGCGCTAATTATTTAATTAAAAGAAAAATGGATCTATCTCTGTGATAACCTATAAAGTGTATACACCATCTACTATTCTGTTTTAAATTTGATATCCGTGATGTAATTGTGAACAAATAAATAATAATCAGTCAATTCGTGGAGGCCGCTCTATGCATTAGATGTTAACCTCGTGCAACAACATGGCAATTTGTGCCAAAAGAATTGGGTATAGTACTAAGATAGGTAACTGTCCCTCACTCCTTGCATAACACAGAAGTCCCAATGAATGTGTATCAATTAATAGTGATATGTGTTATATATTAAATTAATATTAATTAAGTAGATAACGTGATTCCTCTCTAAAATAAATGAAATCTTTTAAAATTTGTGCAAAATGGCAAAACCTTATACATAAACTGGTATAAAAAATTGGATAGTGCTCTATCCGCAGGTAGTAAATGCCACAATATCCCTTGGGTGCATAGTCCATAAAATAATGAAAAAATCTCTGTGTAAAATATATCTCTCTTCAATCTGTGCAATAATGTGAGACCTCCAGAGGTCGTAAGGTTCAGTAAGATTTGCTGGAGATCATATAGGTGTCAAACGCCCCCCCTCCAAAGTGCACACTCACCGCAATGTGATGGCTGTACCAAACAAGCATTTGTCTGATAACTCACAGTGCTGCAGTGTCTTCAATGTACTCTTTTTCAATCGATATCCAGAAAATGACGTATCTCCATATTCATAAAAAGAAAAGGCTCCTCATTGTGTCGTATTTCCAATAAGCATTTATTCAAATAAAGTTTTAAAAGTATTAAAAGTATTACAAAGTCTCAGC
This sequence comes from Nanorana parkeri, assembly GCF_000935625.1. Classification (NCBI taxonomy): domain Eukaryota; kingdom Metazoa; phylum Chordata; class Amphibia; order Anura; family Dicroglossidae; genus Nanorana; species Nanorana parkeri. Next base: position 261,484 of record NW_017306964.1, read on the forward strand.
CGGCCGGTTAGATAGTACAACAGTCCTACTTCCGTGTTTGGAAGTAGACCCGCCCATACGCGTTTCATCATTATGACGTCTTCAGGGGATTACGCAGGTCCCTAATAAATGTTACAGAGAAAGAAAGAACTAAGTAGGTATATTCAGTTCTAGCATTTTCAGAAAAGAACATTTTGCTGGTGCTCGAGGTAAGATTCCACCAATAGATCATGCTGGGAGGGTACACACTACAGAGGTGTATACTTGTTCGTGGCGTGTTTATAAGGTTAGTAAATCAACCCCTGTACCTTTGAGATTACAGTGGTGTATTTTCCCATAAATGATAGTTTTGTTCTGTATCTTGCTATAGTATAGGGATAGACTATGTACCTTTGAGATTACAGTGGTGTATTTTCCCAAAAATGACAGTTTCATTCTGCACCTTGCTGTAGTATAGGGGTAGATTCTACCTTTGAGATTACAGTGGTGTATCAACCCAGAAATGGCAGTTCCATTCTGTAACTTGGTGCAGTATAGGGGTATGCTCTTTACCTTTGAGATAACAGTGGTGTATTTTCCCATACATTACAGTTTCGTTCTGTATCTTGCTGCAGTATAGAGGTAGGCTCTGTACCTTCGAGATAACAGTGGTGTATTTGCCCATAAATTACAGTTTCGTTCTGTATCGTGCTGCAGTATAGAGGTAGGCTCTGTACCTTTGAGATTAAAGTGGTGTATTTTCCCATAAATGGCAGTTCCATTCTGTAACTTGCTGTACTTTAAGAGTAGACTCTGTACCTTTAAGATTACAGTGGTTTAGTATCCATGGTAGTTCTGTTTTGTAACGTGCTGTCATGTAGGAGGTGGCTCTGTACCTTTGAGACTACAATAAGAGCATTACTCTACAAATGGTAGCTCTGCTTTGTGTCTTGCTGTAGAATGGGAGGTAGACTATATAGCTTTGAGACAACAGTGGTGCATTGCTCCTCACCTGCTACTTACATTTTGTACCTTGCTGTAAAATATGAATAAACCCTGTACCTTTAAATTTACTGTAGTGCTTTGCCTCATAAATGGTTGTTCCATGTTTACCTTGCTGTATTATAGGGGTAGACACTGTAGCTTACAGTAAAACATTGCCCCATAAATTATAGTTCTGTTTTGTACCACAAACACCTGTTGCTCCTGTCAGTGTGAACCACCTAATGCAGCTTTCTGTGATGGTGTGACAACAATGATGCATTGCTCCTAAATTCAGAGCAGAGTCACCTCTATGTAAGCTGTGCCTACTTGCGCTACAGTGGGAAGAAAAAATGTTGCAGAGGGCATGGCTATCAGCATTGTCTTTGTTAATTCACTGTTGCTTCAAAAGCCCATCGCTTGTCAATCAGCATCTGGCCACACCTAGTCCTACCCACTGCTTTCTGGATTGACACACTGCCTTTGTTGCTGAAACCCTGCCACTGTGAGCTGCAGTGTCTGTGAGGGGAAATGTGAGACACACATTAAGGAGGATTTGGCTCAGTCAGGGCAGGTAAAGGGAGTTTGACTGTCATATACTGTATGAGCCTGTAGTTCTTTAGTACTTTAAACCTTTAAAATAAAGGAAGCCTTTGTTAATGGTAATAATAGGTGCAGCTATCTCTTAAAGGTAACCTGTCACAAGAGAAAAAAGAAGTCTGCTATTGTTGACCTCTACTTCTGAAATCACTAGTTGTCTGGCTGTTACGCTGACTCTCTTGCTTCACTATTTTGAGTCACTGACATCTCTGAGAGTCACTGACATCTCTGAGCAAACAGACCAAGACTTCTGACTTTTCTGCAACTTTCTGATCAATGGATTTATTAAAACTAATAGGTAGGTATAACAGTCAGTCCACTAGCATTTTCAGGAGGTGGTCAGCAATGGCAGCTCCCATTTTAATCTTATGAGAGGTTTACTTTAAAACCAAGTATACTGTCTAGTAGACAATGCAGCTAATTATAACATGCCATTCAAAGTAGTGTTAACTTCATAGCTTTAATCCAGCGCTGCTGGATAATGGTTCAATCTGTGTGCCATCTGCAATATCCCCAGTATCCCGTGGTTTGCACAAACAAGAGTTCATTCTAAATATGATAAACTTTGCTATGAACATTTTACAAAACACTGTAAAAACACAGTAAAATAATAGCAATATTGCAAGAGGAAATGGCAAATGAATGCTATTAGGGATGCACAGATACTTTTCGAGTACCAGTGCCGATACTTGGCATTTTCACGAGAACTACCAGGGTTGCAGCGGTTGCAGCTGGGACCTGGCTCTGGCGCTCCACCACTGTCCTGAAATCATTAGTCTGTATTGTTTTAGAAAAACATGACAATAAACAAAAATGTATCAGTACTCATACTTGTAAGTACTCGGCAAGTACCAGTACTCGTACTCGCAAAACTGGTATCTGTGCATCCCTTTATTTATATTCATAAAAACAAAATCGTACATTAAAACAGAGATGTACAAATCCCAGGAGCTCCGTGTGCTCCTTACAAATGACAGCTGCCTGCTAGTTTTTGAAATTTTTTCTAGTGGTGTTTTTGGGTCCAAAAGTATCGGTACATGTACTCGTACTTGTACCGAGTACTGTACTTGGTATCTGTGCAACCCTAAATGCTATAGACTTAAAGTATAATTAAAGTCTTATTTGTTTTGCATATATCTACTGCTAGCAAGCATTAGATATATGGAAAAACATAAAGCAAATTAAAAAGTTACCAAAAAGGTAATTACCTCTGTCTCCGCCGCTCGCTCCTGTCTGAAGATTCTTTAGCGGCTGTGAAGGATCAAGGGGCGGGCGCATGCGCAGTACAGATCTTCATCCAGGAGAACAGGAGAGACACGATGTAAGTCAATGCATGCAGCTGGGAGAGATATGGTCTGGATAAGAGACCAGCACCAGCGCTGGAGGGACTCCTGAAAACATGTGGAAGGTAGAAGATGATCGGATCAAGAGGCATCATTTAAAGTAAGTCCTTAAAGCAGCGTGGGGGGGGGGGGCTGTATATGTATATATATATATATATATATATATATATTTAAACACCCACTTGTATATATATATATATTGGGACAAAGTGTTTTGTGGACTGAAGTATGGAATGAGTTCCAGTGTTGAAGTCAAGTGTAAGAAGGCCTACACATTTTGCAATGATACATTTTGTAAATTGAATACAAGGAAAGATATTCATTAGGGGGAGACCATGCAAAACCTCTGCTGTATGGTTATGTTTTTGTGTAATCTTTATATGAATTGATAATCAATTGTTAAGTGTAATTCTTTACAATTGCCCATGTCTGGATACCTTAGCTCCCACATTGTGTTTATCATAGTTTTAATGCTTTGTACTATATTTGTTGTGGAAACAATAATTGCAACGAACAGTGATGCCAAAAATGCATTTATTTGCTTGAACACTAATTTGGCTGGTGCCAATTTGAACATGCCAAACAAAATTAATCCTGTTGAGAGCCAAATGTCACAGAACATTTGTCACAGAAGCAAAAGCTATTTTGTGAACAAGCGTTTAAATAGTTTTGTGAAAAGTGTACTATTTTAATGTCCAAGTCTAGGTCCTTCCCTGCCTTTAAAGGACGGTAGTCTCTGTCCAGAAGATTGTGATTAAATTATGTGTGTGTGAGTGGCCAGATTATTATGACCACCTGACGTTTGTAGGCAAATTAGCTATAATTAGCTATCATTTTGCGCTGAAGCTGCTAGAGGGCCAGACCATTATAAATAGGAAAGCAGGTTGTTTACCACGACAGTAGAAGTGATTTTTTTCTGAAGATATGGGTAAACAACACGATTTAACAGCCTTTGAATGTGGGATGATTGTTGCCGCTCGGAGCCATGCAAAACAGGAGTATCAGCAAAACAGCAGAATTCGTTAAATGTTCAAGAGCAGCTGTTGTTAAAGTGTTTAAAGACTGGACTGTCAGCCGAAAATCTGGGTCTGAACGTGCGAGTTGTGGCCGTCAGCGACTAGTCAATGTTAGGAGTCACGAGGCGGCCCAACAAAGTCATCTCGTGGAGTCATCTCGTGGCCCAACGAAGTACTGATGGGGTGGTCATAATAATCTGGCCACTCAGTGTGTATATATATATATATGCACCCCTGCATTTCTGTCAGATAATGCACCACTTCGCGCAGAAAATTGTTGCAATTACAAATGTTTAGGTATTTTCATGTTTATTTCTTTTGTTTGTATTGGTATGACACAAAAAAAGTGGAGAAAAAAAGCCAAATCTGACACATTCCACGCAAAACTCAAAAAATGGACTGGACAAAGTTATTGGCACCCTTAATTAATATTTGGTAGCACAGCCCCTGGAAATAAATAACTTAAATCAATTGCTTCCTGTAACCATCAATGAGTTTCTTAACCTCTCTACAGGAATTTTTGGGCCACTCTTCTTTCGCCAACTGCTTCAGCCGCGAACGAGCACATATAGGCGATCGGCGGGCTATGGACCCGCTGATCGATCACCAGGAAAAAAGAAAAAAAAAACCTTGTACTGCAAGGGTTAACTGCTTGTAAATTCCTAGGGGACCTGTGTATGGGACTGTGTATGGGACTTACCTGATCTGATCCCGCTCCCACAAGCTCTGAGACCTGCGCCCACTTTGGCATTCGAAAGCCCACTGGCAGTACAGGACCCCATAGCCCTGGATTATAAGTGAGGACCCCAAGGGACCATCCACAAGCTGGAGCGAAGGGGAGAGAATTGAGCGTCAGCTGCTGGGGTAGGTGGGATTAGGTAAGTAAAAGTTCTTCCCTAGACATAAACGAGCAGTTAACCCTTGCAGTGCAGGGATAGCCCAAGTGCAAGTGTAGTTTTTTCCCCCAGATATAGACTTTAAGAGGTTAAGAATTCTATAAGCATGAATAGAGAGCCCTTGTAGAAGCCCCCATATACTCAATGCACATGCTAATTCGGCTCCAGGTTAAACTAATTAAAGCCATATGTCACAGGAGCAGTTATGTAACCCAGTATCTCTACAGTGACAAACTCATTAAAGCTTTGCCAGTTTTATCTTCATGAACACAGAAAAGATACAGTTCTAGCTCGATGCTCTATGACTTTCCTAAGCAGAAAAGTACAAGGTATTTATCAGATATTCAAGCAATTCACAGATGATTTGTGAATCCCGTGTGAGTACATGATCACTGTAGTATAGCAGAAATCTACTATGCGCACAACAATTTCCTTTACAGATTTGTCAGCCTAGGAGCTGCATTTACTCCATTCTGCCACTGAGGATCAGACTTGAGCCATATTTGAGTAAATATATTTCTGTGTTTTGTTTTTTTGTGTGTGCAGATGATGGCATTTTCAAAGCTGGTGAAGACAGATCAGAAATGTGGGGGGCATCAGAAGTTCAGGAAGATGAAAACACTAAAGTGGAGGTTCCGGTTGATCAGGTAATTTGCCTTGCAGCTTTTAAGCTATCAAATAGTAATGAGAAAAAGAAAAATAATACAAATTGTTAGCCCGTTCAACATCAGCAGCTGAGACTGGAAAGGCTATAAAGGGCTCATTTTAAAGCTCATATTCCAGCAGCTAATTAAAGTCGAAACGCAGACGAGTGCTTTTAATTTGGAACATTCAAAGCGTTTTCTGGCTATTTTTTTTTTCCTTAAGAGTTATAGATTGGTAAATGTTACTATTTTGAGGTGCGATTTGCATAATGTTCACTTTGCCCTAGGTAACCTTTTATGAATATAGTCTTAAGAGATGTTGCTGCGGCTTCAAAGCAAGTATCCAGAATCTGCAAGATTACATTGAAACTGATCTTTATCTTTATGTGGTACATGTATAATAACTCTTTTAAATATCCTCCAAATGTGTAATTAGGTATGCTGCACTAATTGGGCCAGCCAGTGCTTTGAAGTCGCTTTTTTTTTTTCTTCAATTCTCCAGCCAATCACACGTGGCACCTGAATGTCTAAAAATCTCCCCAGGGACTTAGTAGTAAACAGCACAAATTAAAACTGCTCTTAAACATAAGATTCATTTAATCTCCCTTCCCTCAGTTTAATAATATATACTGCAGACAATTAGGCAAACTGTTTTTACCTGTGTCTGTTCTGGAGACATTACTAGCACTATTTTCTCAGGGACAGATAACATTTTTCATAAACGGAGCCAGATAGGGTCAATGCAGAGCTTGTCAATCGGTGTCACAAAGCAGCCACATCTCTGGATCACTGTGTGATGACTCACTTGTCAAGCAAAGACAGTGCCAAGAGGTGCAAAGTAGGCTTTTCACTACGCCCTCATTTATACCTATATTTTAGGTGTGATAAGGGATTCCTGCAGCAGGAACTTGTGATTTCCTGCAGCAGGAATCCCTACTCTGCCACTTACAAGTGGCAGCCGTCTCCCTTTTAAGTTGCTGATCGCGTGACAGTGGCCGCATATGAAAGCGGCAGAACGTGACAATATTGCATGTAATACGATTACATGCAATTAGGAAGAGATCATTATCCCTGGACGTACGATCGATGCATCCAGGGATAGATTGATTCCTGACTGCATGTAATTGTATTACATTTGGTGTGTCAGCTTTCTGCCGCTTTTCGAATGTGGCCACTGCCACCCAATCATTGACTTGAACGGGTAAACCGCAGATTTGGGATTCCTGCTGCAGGAAATCGCAAGGTCCGGCCACAGAAATCCCTAAACACACCTAAACTATAGGTGTAAATAAAGCCGTACTTTACAAGCCTTCATGAATAAATTCCTGGCATGACACAGTATGCAGTAAGAATATAATTGATCAAAAAAGACCTACCTCTTATCATTAACCTCCTGCCGTACGCCCGTTAAGAAAAAATGGACGGACAGCAGACTCGCATCAGCGGGTTGGCGTCTCCGGACGGCATTTTTTTCCTGCTCGCACGCGCCCCCTGGCCCGCTTATGAAAGACCCGCTCGATTTTACAGCCGTTTCACATACAACCGATCAGCGGCTCTATAGCCGCCGAACAATAACAATAAGTGTAAAAAAATAAAATATATATACATAAAAAAAGATAAAAAATAAAATTCACAGATAAAAAAAAGTAAAAAAAAAACCAAAATGTTTCAGTCCCCCCCTCCTTCATTTACGCACATATAATTGTAAATGTGCGTCAGATGCGTCAGCACGCGAAAACGACAATTGAGCTACACATGTTACATATAGCCGCGAACGTTGGAGTTAGAGCAATCATTTTAGGGCCATCAATATCACTGATAACACTAAACTGATGAGCGGGAAAAGCTTTTAAAGCGTCGCCTATGGCCAATTTTGGGTAATGTAGTTTTTTGAGGTTTCGCGCGCGTGCACAATTTTAAGGCTTGACATGTTTGGTGTCTTTTTAACCGACGTGACCCCGTCTTTTATATTTTACCAAAAAATTGGGTAATAATAAATGTTTTATCATTTAATATAGGGGAAACTGTTTTTTTTTTTTAAATTTCGGTAATTTTTCCTTAATATAGTAAAAAAATAAAACCCCCAGTGGTGAATAAATACCACCAAAAGAAAGCTCTATCTGTCCCCAAAAAAGGGTATAAAATTCATTTCAGTACAGCGCTGCATGACGGAATAAATGTCAGTTAAAGTACCGCAGCGCTGAATACTGAAAAATGGCCTGGATGGGAAGGGGGTTTAACACCGCGGATGTCAACTGGTTAATATGGTAAAAAATAAAAACCCCAGTGGTGATTAAATACCACCAAAAGAAAGCTCCATCTGTCCCCAAAAAAGGGTATAAAATTAATTTCAGTACAACGTTACATGACGAATAAATGTCAGTCAAAGTACCGCAGCGCTGAATACTGAAAAATGGCCTGGACAGGAAGGGGGTTTAACACCGCGGACTTCAAGTGGTTAAAATAGCAGTTTTTGAGCTCTAGTCAGTGATTCTGTCTAGGCTGAGATGATGTCACGGGCTGCATACAGGAAGAAGAATTTCCTCCATCTCATCTGTAATATTTTGTTTTTTCATTCACATATCCTGCAAATGAATCTTCAATGAATCTTTGGCTTTCAGCACGGCTCAGCCGAGCCGATGTATATGCGTTTGGCTCGACTGAGCCGCTCGGCCACGTTCGCGAGCTGTACGGGCTTGTGAATAGCCCGTACAGCACCCCTTCGGTTCTACTGAACCGAAGGGGTCCTCGGGCCGAAGCTAGCCGAAGGATCGGCCAAAGCTACGGCTAGATCCTTCGGCAGCTTCGTGAATAGACCCCTTAATATGGGTGTAACATGAAACATGGTCTGAAAGGGGAGTTAGCCTTTTGGCAAATACCTAAAGTGTATTCACATGCTTTATACAGCTCCTGTAGAGACCCGAAGGCCTGTAATACATAAAAAAGTTGCTTAATATACAGCAGTTATGCTTAGCCCTTCACTTTTCACACCACTGAGTCTATCATAATACCAGACCAATAATAAAGCAGAAGAAGGAAAATAAGGCAATGTTTATTGCAGCTGCAAGAAGTGCAGTTGCTACATACATAGAAGACCTTCCTGAGCTCCAGGGTTTTAAGGGAGCTTTAAAAGGTATATGAATGTGTATGGGTGCCTCCAGATGTCTGCTTTTTAGGTTTAGGGTTGTGAAAAAAAAAATAAACACATACTTACCTCTCTGCCGCAGCACCCACCTGATGCTGCAACTGTCTCTTTCTGGCTCTAGAACCAAGAGCTAACAGATCATGCCATCGCTGATCTGACAGGCTCTTGGTCTATGCTCCCAGTGGTGCCTCCATTGAGATTTCCCCTTTCTGTTCCTGTGCTGACCGAACCGACAGACAGGCTGATAGGCAGAGCCAGTTGCCAGTCAGACAGCTGTGGTGGATCCTGACCTGATCAGGGATCCTCTCTGACTGCGGCTTGGCTATGCCCCATCACAGTGTACTCCTGTCACCGAAAAAAAGTAAGGCCCAAAAAAATAGAGCCTATAGAAATTTAATGAAATGTCGCTGACACTGTTGAAAAAATTTCACCTCGCTTCCTGTTGCTGTGACAGCCTGTGACAGCTGCACAAGAAATGAGGAGAGCAGTCAGGGTTGGAACTACCGGCGGTGCAGTGACAAGCAGGCCGGTCGGCGAACACAACATTGGCAGCTAATAGGGCAGCCCTGGGGCCTCGGGCGTGAGGACCCAGCGAGCAGCTGCCGCCTGACATTGCAGAGAGAGACCCGTGGCACGTCTGACTGCTCGGTGAGTTTATTTTCCTTTCACAGCTTCTCCCCCCTCCCCTCCCCATGCTTCCTCTGGCTGTGTGAATTGACACCAGCCAGGAGGACATTATCAGACAGTTGAGGAGAGGAGAGGGGACTTGCCATGTTAGAACATGGAATAGAACAAAGCTGTACGAGAAAGTTTCAAGTACAACTATGCTCTGTTCTGTGTTCTAATACATCCCATCACATGCATATCACCCCCTGCTCTGTCCACATCTGCCCCCCTGCTCTGTCCACATCTGCCCCCCTGCTCTGTGCTCCACATCTGCCCTGCTCCATCCTCCCCATCTGCCCTGGTCCATCCTCCACATCTGCCCCTGCTCTGTCCTCCACATCTGCCCCTGCTCTGTCCTCCACATCTGCCCCTGCTCTGTCCTCCACATCTGCCCCTGCTCTGTCCTCCACATCTGCCCCTGCTCTGTCCTCCACATCTGCCCCTGCTCTGTCCTCCACATCTGCCCCTGCTCTGTCCTCCACATCTGCCCCTGCTCTGTCCTCCACATCTGCCCCTGCTCTGTCCTCCACATCTGCCCCTGCTCTGTCCTCCACATCTGCCCCTGCTCTGTCCTCCACATCTGCCCCTGCTCTGTCCTCCACATCTGCCCCCCTGCTCTGTGCTCCACATCTGCCCTGCTCCATCCTCCACATCTGACCCGGTCCATCCTCCACATCTGCCCCTGCTCTGTCCTCCACAATTGCCCCTGCTCCATCCACATCTGCCCCTGCTCTATCCTCCATATGGGGGGCCAGTGAGAGCGGAAGGGGGGGGGCTGAGAGATTTTTTTTGCACCAGGGCTCTTTGTTCCTTAGGTCCGCCACTGAGAGCAGTAAAACTAAACACAACACATGGATGTAAGTCAGGGACATTTACAGGGACATTAAATACCAGGGACAAATTTCTGAAACTTTGGATTGTTAGGGACTGATGGCGACTAAGCACACACAACAATGTGCACAGCTGGAGTCCGTGTGTTCTTCTGAAACAATTTGATGGATCATATAGTTCATTTAAGGTTCAGAAGAAGATCCTTTCATATGGACTAATTCATTTTTAGTTGTCGTGTGCAAACATGACTTGACTGTTCAGCTTCTTTCTAATGAAGATTGCTAATTAATTATTCGATGTAATGTACAAATGTGATGGGTGAATGTCACGACTTATCATAATTATAGTGTTGTTTATCTGCTTGGTTTTTATTGAGGTCCACCTCAGGCATTGAGAAGGGTTAAAGGATAATGTAAAGATGGTCATGTTTTTGGATTAGCAGCATAGTAGCAGATACCCATTCCATTCTCTCTTGTAATTAGCTCATTAGCTTACATTACATTCAGTATGTTTCTGTACAATAAATGCACTCTGAGATGATTTCCCAGTAAGCAAATTAGTGCAGGGTCACACAGTTCAGAGAGGGACAGCCAGACTTTGAAGTGAATACCAATAACACATGCAGGACCAAAGAGAAACCTGCGTTTGAAGATGATCATCATCATCGTCTGTGACTATAAGTAATTATTTCATTTTCAGTTTCATCAATAAATAACTTTACAGTAAGGAGACAGCAGGTTTTTTTTTAAAGATGATACAGTAGCTAAAGATGGCTCAGTACTAGTAAGCTATTAACATGTTTAAAGTATATCTAAACCAAAAAAACAAAATGTAATATATTGCAGCTTACCAATCCTTAAATGCAGAGGCTGAATTAGCTTTCTTTTTTAGTCTTCTTTCTCTTTATTTTTACCTGGTTATCCAGCCAGTAACACACTTCCTATCTTACGGTGGCTCCACTCTATGGAGGAGCAATGGAGCCACCCTTGGACAGCAGCATTGTAGACCTGTGAAGAGGAGAGTGTTCAATGCACTAGAAGATTTAGATGGAATTGACTAACAAATTAAAACCAAATTCCAGCTGACAGTTGTAGCCCCCACCACCTTTAGTGGAGTGGCTACTAGAAATTTAGTGTTTGCCAGAGCTGTAGTTAGCTTGGCTGAATTATAGTTGCCATTTCTCTGGTTAATTCCAAGTGTTCTGGCATTGATTGTACCTGCCTGAGTGGGGTGTGACTCTGCTGCAGTGTGGGAAAACCAATGGGGGACACTCTGAGTGTGTGTGCAGTCCACCAGCCAATCACTGGGGCTCTCATAGCCAGTGGTGCATGCTAGGACAGGGCATATACTGAATACTCAGACGAATTGCCATGTGCTCAGTCTGGTTACAGCCATGGATTAGTCCTGGTTGGAGTGCTGTTCAGCCTGCCCCCGGGCTAGGCCTGCGGGTGGGAATATTCAAATGTTTTACTAGGTCTCAAGCCCAGAAGAGGTCTCTGCTAATTATGGAGGAGGACAACCAGGGAAGCTGATGGCTGCTAGAGGTGCCTGAAATGTGGGCTGGACCTCAGGAGCAGCCTGGTATCTCGCCTACCAAGCATTATGTAGCAATCCCTGTTTGGCTGTGCTCTTCTACCCAGTGTCAGCTTATGTTCCTATTGAATCTGCACTGAAATTCGGAAATGATCTGGTGAGTCTGGAGTCTGCCTATTTTTCTCATGGCTGTCCTAAGCCCTATACTCTCTCTCCCAGTGTGAAGATGTTAATAAGGTTCTTCAGCATCTTACTTCTGGCCTGGATTTCAGCTCTGTTAGTGGGGCAGCAGGTTAGCAAAATACCCTAGACAGGCTATGGCTGACCCGGGTATTCCATCAGCTCCTTCGGGGGTGAGCTCTGCACACTTTTTAAGCAGTTACAGTTTTTTTTTCCTTTTGAGATAAAGGTTTTAAACAATTTAATTAAAGCTTACTATTGTGAGTACCCCATCAGTTATAAGTGGTTTGTCTCAACCCTCCATATGCCACTTTTGCTGGACAGCTTGGTCCATTAAAGGAAGTTTAAAATAACAGACTTACTCTCCACATCACCAGGTGAAAAGAAAGGAAAAAAGCCTAAAAAACTAGAAAACGAATGTAGCTACCGATCTAATAACTGGCAAGCTGCAATATATTACATTTTTGCTTTTGGGTTTGGATACACTTTAACTCTTGATCAAAACAAACAAATAAAATATGTTCACCTGTTAAACAAAAAAGCAAAAATTTTAGCTGCTATTCCTACTTAGGATGTTCCACATGTTGTATTGGCACAAAATTCAGTTTTATTAAAACATTTAGAAGCATATTACAACTACTCACATGACCCCAGTGCATAATAGCACTCCAGATATGTACATGCTAATTTCCAATGGGTGCAACGTTTATGACAGCTTAATGTTTTTTGTCAGTAGCATAATTACTTCAAAAGACGCTCATGAAGAAGTCATTCTATCACAGAAACACATGTTTTTATGTTTAAAAAAAATTGAATTTAACTTTAAGAAGGCTTTTTGTTTTTCTCATTCTTGCGACAATACTGTTTGTGAAACATCTTGAGTGAGAGCTAAGGCACTGCTACCTTTTACTATTAGTCTCAGGGGATCTGGAGTCAGATTTGGTGATATTGATGTTTTGGTCGCTGTTGTCCTGCTGGAGAATCTGACGTAAGGAAGCAAAGTCCTGCCTCCAAGGTGGCCGCTTCATGCAAATACAAGGTGCAGAAATAGGCATGGTAGGTCAGTAATAGGAATGATCTGTTTTAGGGAGACCATATTGGTGTCTAGTACTTTGCCCTCTGCTTGCCTTTTTTGGGGACAGCTTCCAGAGTCCAGTTCCTCTTTAATGTTACCAATGTCTGAACAGAAACTATAGTGCCAACTGATTGGGTGGTGTTAGCTGGGACTGTTGTTCAATGTGGAAGTCCAACATTGCACTAACATGATTGAACTTAGGCAGCATTGTGACAGAACTGATATAAATTCATGTCTATTGAAGTAGGTAAACCAATGTATTGTGCTACTTACCTTTATGTTCTTCTGCTTGCTCAGGAAAACAACCCACATGTGGATGAAGCCTAATAAATCCTTTTATAGAGACGTGTATGTAAAGAAGTAGCTTGGTGGCATGAGCTTTCAGTAATGGTCATATCTGTCTCATGAAATATGTCCTTATGATTGTTAGTTGATATCGATGAGCAAAGAAGTAACAATTATTTGATGTGCAGACAATACTTCCTGCCATGCCAAAGTTACATTTATTTATTGTTTGGCATCCTAGGGGAGCTGAGACAAGATTTCTTCCTTACTTCTTGGGTCTGCTAGTATGGACATTTTGGAAACAGCACACAGTTGGAACATTTATTTATCTATTTCCTGGTGCAAACATCCTGGCTGTAAAATGAGGGTGGGCAGATCACAAGGTTTAGGGCCAGTTCACACCACAAACAGTGCGTTCCAGAGCGGTCAGCACTGTATTTGAACCCTGCATTCAGGGGCGGGACAGGGTGTGGCAGTGCATTGAAGTCAATGGCACCGCAGCCACGTCCCCGCCCACAGTGTGATCACCCGCACCTGAATTCGTGGCACATCAGTGCCTGCGTTCCGGTCCAGTGTGATCTGCAAAAATGCTGCAAGCCAGGTTGCGATACAGTACGTTCCAGAGGCTGACCACTCTGGAACGCACTGTTTGTGGTGTGAACCGGCCCTTAGGGAGGCAAGGTTAGCTACGGAACACTTCTGATCATATTACAAATGCAGTCTTCATCATGATTAATGGCTGTTTAGGGCTAGTTCACACCAGAACTGCGTGCGCTGGCACTGCTGCAATGGGGTGCATTTTACCATTAATATCACCGTGATTGTACTGCAATTTTAACGTGATTGATGGCTTTTGTTGTTTTTTTTTTGCTTAAAATGGGAATTCAGGTGCGTTCCAGGGCTTTTTCATGTGTTTTGATGCGTCCGGTTGCGATCCGATGGAGCTAAAATAGGGCAAGCAGTGTTTTTTCTGACTGCATCGGAACGAACTGCCCTGGTGTAAACAGAGCACCAGAAATCCCATAGGAAAGCATTGTGATGCATTTTGCATGCAGCTGCCAAACTGAACGGACTGCTTCACAACTACATCTGGTGTGAACTAGCCCTAAGCGAAGAGGTTGGCAAAGTTCCTGTCAAGGTGCCCACTAACACTAAATCACAGTATCCCACTCTGTCCTGTTTTGGCCATTTGGGTCATGATCCAGTGTCATCCAAAATGCAGACAGCCCATGATACTGCCAAATGAGCCTTCTCAGGGAAGAAACTAATGAGACCATTTAGAAAGCCTTGACTAATCACTATTTGTTGCCAGTATTGAGGGACTTTCCCTCTCTCCTCCATTGCCCTAATCAGATGTGCTGATGTATACTAGACAATATCGGCTTAGAGGAGTATTTAGCCCAAGAGATAAAGTCAGATGTTGAATCATGCATGTATGTTTGACCCACTTCCAACCAAACAATCAGAAATCCCCCCTAAGAATGTATAACCCATTTTAATGGTTATGCCGTTATGCCTGCATGGAATGTAAATTAATTTTGCACAGCAAAAATTAAAACAATTTGTGTATGGAACACAATACTATAGAGAAGTGAATTTGTTAGATGCTGTAGCTAGGAAAACCATATTCATAGCTGTTCATATAACCTGTACTCATAAAAACATTTTATCTTCTGTGCAAACAGAAGGATGGTCCAAATGCAACCTTGCCATAGGAAGAGTTCTCATCTTTATATCGCATTTGTTAATTTTTATTTTTCATTCTAAATGATAAGCCTCACAATGCAATATTGTCATTTTAGATAAATCCCTTAGAATGTAGCGCTTCTTTTAACTACGTTCTTCTTCCAAGGCCTGTTCTTCACTTTTACAGCAGCAGGAAATACACAAACTGTTGGCATCCAAAGTAGACACGGTGTTCAGTGAGATGACATGAGCTTGTTTTGTGGTTCAAAGCTTTGTGGCACTCCCTGTAGCATTGCACTTATGCATGTTTTAGTGTTATAGGTTTAGTAAGGGTAAAAGCAACATAAAAACAACACCTGCTTCATTCTCAGCTCAGTGTATAAATACATTTGTTAATTAGGAGGTTGTAAACTAAATAACACATTGCCTGGAACATGAAAGACGATTAAAGCCTGCAAACATTGGTGAGCTGTTCTCTTTTGCTGTTGTTCACCAGAGTATTATACTGAAAATACTAGAGAATGATCTGCACAGGGGTTTCAATGTGTGTGATGGGACCCCTTGCTAGTCACTGTGCAAAGTATGGATGGGTCCTTAGTCTCCCTGCAAAGTCAAACAAATGCCTGTTGATCCTGCCAGTGTTATCTACCTATGCAGCTTCCTGTGATGGGGTGGCAACAATCTTGCACCGCTCCAAAAATCAGAACTGCGTTGTCAGACTTCATGTTGGCTCTGCTTGCTTTTACTACAGTGGGAAAAGAAGATGTTACAGTGGTCATGGCTGTCAGCACCGTCACTGCTGATTCCTAAATCTCTCATCACACCTAGTCCTGCATCAATTATCTGTAGAGTTATCTGCTTTGTCTATCATTGTTATTACTGTTTTTGCAAGTACTTTTGTATCATCATAACGTTATGCTAGTTGTATCATGCATTTAATCTTCTGTATTTTTTCCTAATATTTATTGAATATGTACAAATACTTTGTGTAGCCCAATCTCTTCAAATAACCGTGGCACTGTGATTTTGTGTTCTGTTACAGAGAGTGGCAGAAACTGTTGAGGAGGAGGTACAGGGCCACCAGGATGCTGATGGTGGAGAAGATGCTGATGATGAAGAAGTCACAGAAGATGACGTAGATCATGACAACATCACACCAGATGAAAATGAGGATCATGGTGTCCTAAGCCATGAAGTGGAGGCCAGTCATGAGAAACTAAACAATTACGTAGAAGATTATGCTAACCATGATGCTGAAGTGCCGGAGGAAGACCAACATTTTAATTCAGCGGACACGAATGGTGAAAATCTGGAGCAAATAAATGGTGATATATATGAAAAAGAAGAAGGCGAAGATGAACACCCTGATGGAAACACAGATGAAAAAAGCCAGGTAGTTTTTAAAAAAGGCATAAACAATACGTATTAAATGTGAGTCTCTATAGTTGCATCTATATTACACAGATAACAATGACACAAACAACAGCGTTTGTTAATCTCCTCAATCCTCCAGTTTAACTCCACAATTTACAGTGCCTTCTCCCCTGGCTAAAGGTTCGGTCTGTCTAAGTTCCTTAAAGGAGAACTATGAGGTGAGTTATTTTCACTCACCTCATAATTCTAGCCGACCTGTGACAATGAAACTGTCACAGGTCGGCTCAGTAGATCGGGAAGTGAGCGAACACATACCGGCGCTTGCTCACTTCTCGATCCTGTCACTGCAGAGAGCCGTGACAAGGGAGGGACTGGATTCCCCCCTCCCTTGTCCGATCCTCCAGCGCTGACTGGCGGAACGGACGGGGGAGGGGGTGGGTACAGGTAAAACACTTTTAAAACAGCTAAAACATTACCCAAAAGAGATTCACATAGCCATACATGATTGCCCCTCTCCAGGAAACATTGTAGTTAACAGTGCTTTGAAAATCAGCTATGGGGTCAGGGCTTTTCCCCATAGTTCTCCTTAGGGTAACGGGAGGACACAAACTAGCGTCCTCCCGTCACCCTAAGCTCAGTATACCACGGGCTGTGGCTCGCGGTATACTTAGACGCCACAGCTGAAGCGGATCCTGACAATTATGTCTGGATCCGCCCAGCTGCGTGAGTGACAGCTGGCTCTGCCTATCTAGAGGCAGAGCCAGCTGTGAGCACCCTCTCCCCGTCCATTCTGCCAGTCAGCGCTGGAGGATCGGAGCGGGGAGGGGGGAATCCAGCCACGCCCCTGTGTTCGCTCACTTCCCCATCTACTGAGCCGACCTGTGACAGTCTCATTGTCACAGGTCTGCTAGAACTATGAGGTGAGTGAAAAGCACTCACCTCATAGTTCTCCTTTGAGATATCTTGGAAATGTAATCCATTTATTCCTCTTAGTATGTACACAGTAAATGTGGTGGTACTTGAAGTCAGTGTCATTTTATTATGTCTCCTGTGCAATCCCTGTAATAATTTTTTGTGATGACAGACAGGAAACACTGGGACAGCAGGATGAATGCTAATGTCTCAGTCTTTACCTAGTCTGACATTTGTTTTAGTCAGTCCAATACAGCACTAATACAGTGCAGTCTAATACTGTACATGGATTAAAAAACAAAAAGGAGCGCCTCCATCGTGTAAAACGAATTTTAATGATACAAACGAACAACTGTATTGTACTTGCAAGAAGTCGGTAGTAAAAAGGCATGTAGAAAACAATGGGATGTCAAATCATCTAGCAGCGGAAGTCTGAAAAGATGTGCAGCATCAGCGTCCACTGCCCGTGTGGTCTCGGTTTACATGTTTCTGGGCACGCCCCCTTCCTCAGAACCTCGGGAGGTTCTACATGCCTTTTTACTACCGACTTCTTGTAAGTACAATACAGTGGTGCTTTTTATCATTAAAAGTCGTTTTACACTATGGAGGGACTCCTTTTTGTTTTTTGTCTCTCAGATTGAAGGTCCTTTGACCCTTGGGAGCTGCCTCTTCAGTGTGTTCGTTACC
Source organism: Nanorana parkeri (assembly GCF_000935625.1). Taxonomy (NCBI): domain Eukaryota; kingdom Metazoa; phylum Chordata; class Amphibia; order Anura; family Dicroglossidae; genus Nanorana; species Nanorana parkeri. The sequence goes on from NW_017306964.1 coordinate 279,296, forward strand.
ATTTCAACTGGCCGATATTGCACGTGGAGGAGCCGGTATTCTTTCCTGTCACTTGTACATGGATTAGTTAAATGATTATATCATCTGTATAACGAGGAAGGTAAAACTTAAAGTGACACTAAACTCAGGAGTGAAATCTTAAAAATGCATTCAAGTACCTGAACTATTAACAAAAATGTCTCTTATTTGTGTATCACTCAGCTGTAGATCCTCAAATCATCTCTGAATTGGTACTGGCACTGTCCTTCCTTCTGGAGGGTGGCTACTTTTTCCCCATGGTCCCTGTGTGTGTTGTAAAGTAGCCACCGCTCCAAGCTCACTCCCATGATGGACTACAAATTCTCCAATTCAGCTCATTTTCTAGTTCAGCTATGTTGTTCTAGATTGTTCACTTCTCCTGACTTCTCCAAACTCTTCACCCTTTTGTGAACCCTGCTAGTATCTAGTCCTGTAGACTATGGGGTCTATTCACAAAGCTGCCGAAGGATCTGGCCGTAGCTTCGGCCGATCCTTCGGCTAGCTTCGGCACCAGGACAATCGTAGGAACGCGCTGTAAAGCGCCTTGGTGTGAACCAGGCCTTAAGGTTTACACTAGCTACTCTGAAACATATTCTGCTCTAACAAGCACATGTACTTTGGACTAAATCTTGCAAATATTATCATGCATCACATTACACATATATCTTCTATATCACTGGATACAGATAATAAAACCTTGATCTTCTCTTTCTCTCTCACTCTCTCTCTCTTTCTCTCTTTCTCCCTCCCCCTCTCTCTTTCCCCTCTCTCTCTCCCTCCCCCCTCTCTCTCTCTCTCTCTCTCTCGACATTCTCGCTCTCTCTCTCTCT
>NW_017306964.1:280346-339812 GCF_000935625.1 Nanorana parkeri
CTCCCTCCCTCCCCCCTCCCCCCCCCCCCCCCCTCTCTCTCTCTCTTTTACTCCTCCTCTATCCCTCTCTCTTCCCCCCACTCTCTCTCCTCTCTCTCTCTTTTTAATTCTCTATCTCATCTGCATTCACATATAGCATTTGCGTTTCCCGCTCGGTTTTCAATGCGGAAGACCGCACCGCGCGCCAACGCTAAAAACTTTACAATGTCATGGATTCAGCTCGTTTGTGGCTATTACTATAGCTGCAAACATGCGGATCCGGCAAAAAAACGCGCTTGTACTATTTGGTGGACGCGCAGTTTCGTACCACGCGGCTGCCGCAAAAGTCTGAACAGTGCACATTAAAGTGCATTGTTTTTTCTGTTTAGAGCAGTTCCATGCATATTCGTACGGCCGAACCGCTCCTGTGTGAATGGAGCCCGAAACTTGGGAATCCACAACAGCAGCAAGAACCTGTTTTTCATCACACACTGTTTCATCACTCATTCCTTTTATCTTATCTAAGAAACCAACAAACATATACTCACTTTCCAGAAGGAGCTAAAAAAACAGTTTTCCTTGTATTTAGTCGCTGAAACAAAGAAATAAATAGTACACTAACAGGGCACATTTGTAAATGAATTACAAACTTATCATACAGTAAGGGCCTGTTTACACCAGATGCATTGGGTCTGTGTCTGAGCCTTGCCTAGCACAGTCTCAACACATAGACAGGGCAGAGATCCTTGTTTTCAATGTGGTCAGTTCACGTGTTACATGGTGCGTGCTGAAAAAAGTACAGCATGCAATGTTATGCCACTGCGGGGTACAGAACTAAATGAAGTGTCACTTCAATAAAGTTCTAATAAAAAGTAAACAGTGCAATGTACCGGGATCGGTTCGCCATCACTGTTTCTTTCAGTCAGCTGATGTGAACAGGCCCTAAAAGTGAGTAAAATGATAAACTTTGATCATTTTATACCGTATATGTCTTCTCAATAGTATTGGAGTTCATAAGGATCATGAGTAATTCTTTTATTTATTTTAGTTTATTGATACTCTTTAGGTGGAGCTGTTCACAAATTGTTATATATAAAGCTATGTTAACAGTCTTGCTAGAATGGATAAAGAGTATTTGAACATGGAACTTTACCTGCGGAAAATGCTACTTTGGGACCCCTACAGTGCTGGCCACACATGTCTTTGGCAGGTCTATTGATCTGCATTAGAAATGAGGACACCAAGGGACATTCCATTGCCTTAGGGAAGGGTCAGAGAGCTGAGTGCCAATTAATGTGGGACTGAGGATCAGGTGAGTAATTTAAGTCCTTTGAACAAAACAAGCACTTAACCCTTGCATAGCAGGGATAGTCCCACTGCAAGGGTAAGTTTGTGATTTTCCTTGAGTTCTTCTTCAAAGCAAAACTCCAGCCCAAAACAACAAGAACAAAATAAATAACCCTTTAAAAGATAAAATCATTAAAAACATTAAACTTCTAGAGATTTCCACCCCCCAGGACTTTTTCTGCTACTAGATGTCCTTAGTCTGATCATTAGCACCATTCAACCCATTTTCTCTGATATCAGGTTGTCCCGGACCCGCCCCAGCCTGTGACTTGGCAATGAAAGGAGACTAAGCACAGTAATGAGTTCATGTCTCTGTCACTCTGCTTTCTCTTCCTATTAGCATGCTACTTTTCAGCACATGCACTGACTGGTTCCTTTTACTGCTTCTTCCTCTCGCAACGCAGCCCCGCTCTACAGGACTGCAGGTAGCTGATACTTCTTCAGGTGCCGTTACTTACACTGGTTACTTCCATGACAAATACATTTAGTCATGTATTACAGAGCTGCATGAATCCGTGTCTTTTATATCTGCCTAGAGTTTGGCTTTAACTTGTAGTGTGTTTCTGTGCAGGCTGAATATTCTCTTCCAAGACCAACATCATCAAGACTTCTGGAGAAAGTCTCCACTCCTACTGACACAGAGAAGAAGGATTTGGAGCCTGAAGCCTGATCCAAGGGAGAGATGACCCCTGTTTATAGTTACTACCTTGATACTTGAATCTGCATGTTTTACTGTATCATTACAAAGCTAGTTAATGGATGGAGGAGTATGTTTGTAGACATGTATATACATTTTCATTCTCTCATATTAAACACTTCAGTGTATGCACTGTTTCTAAAGCGGATTATTTTTTATCAATAATGTTCCTATCTATTTATTAGGTTACTTTTTATACTGTCAGGTGTTTTGTAATTGTAACTTAAGCATTTATTTTGTTAAGCCATATTGCATTAACAGGGGGTAAGGAATCATTGCACTACCTATATACATTTATTGTTATGAAGTGTAACACAAGCTCTAGCGCTAAGCAATCATTTCTTGACTTAGTGTAATTTGCTGCAATAATTAGAAAAATTTGAGAATTCTATAAGAGAGTCCATTCTTTGGGCTTGAGTGTGTATGTGTTGGGGGTTAAACAATTGTGATTGGTAGATCTATCCACTAGTTAGTCCCATGCGTTAGATCCATAGATGTCCATAGCAAAACCCTGACACAGAGGGCATTAGAGGACAATGGCAATTAGAAACACATAGCACAAGACTTTATATGATGAGTGGTGGAACAAAGTGTTTTGAATGAGGGACTTTTACACTCAACACTCAACTGGCCCCTTTTTTCTCACTCCCATTGAGTGGATTTCTCTAAGGCCCCGTTCACATTGAGCGATTTATCACGCGGTAATTCCAGCGATATCGCGGCAATTTACTGCGCGATATCGCTCTCCAATGCTTCTCAATGGGGCAAAGGGTCCTGCTGTCGAGGGTCGTGTGTCGCTACAGCAGGACCCTTTTTGGATCGGATTTAGCCGCGATTCAAGCTTGCTCAATGCAAGCATTTGCGCGATATCGCGAGACAAATCGCGCGATAGCGCGCACAATGCAAATCGCGCGACAAACGCGCGATTTGCAAATCGCGTAGTGTGAATGGGGCCTTAAGTGTAGTATAGTGAATCAGAAGACAATCATAAAATGACTTTCTGTTGTGTGCATTGCGAGCATACTGTACTGTATATTGAAGTACTTCATATTTTGGAATAAAGAATTTAGATTTTGTTGCTATGTTGGAAGTGAAACTCCAAGGGCAACTTTTCAAACTGTTGTTTAGAGTAGGGAATGGATAGAACCTCTGACAGGTTTTAATCGCTGTATGTGTTCACAATATTTCCCCTCACTTCCTGTGGTGTTATTGGGACAAGCAATGAGAGAAAATCTCTCCAATGGGAACACAAACATCAAAAACGAACTATTTTAGCAGAGTGGGGAAATATTAGGTCCTCTGCTTGATCTTTACTGCTATGTTCCCATCGTGGAGATAAGTTCTCACTTCCTGTGTGGTCACTGGGAGAGAAAGAGAAGGAAATCTCTCTAGCAGAGATACTGTCACATACCTGGTTGGAGAATGAAATGACAAGGGTCGCTCTCTAGTCCATAGTATGGACTGCATGTGCCAACTTCTATGAAAGATAGGAGTTGTGTGGGCAGCAGAGTGGAAAATGCATGATGAGAACTAGCTGAAGAAGCTTCCAAAATGAGGTGGACTGACCAAGCATGGTCATAAGTAGATACAAATTGGATGGAAGGAAGGCCCAATGACAGATAAAGTTTTGTGGAAGTGGCCAAACTAGTTGGCCATGAGGAGTCCAGCAGAGGTCCAAGGCATCAAACTCAGGTTTCAGTAAAGCTAGGAGCAAGTTCAGAAACAACAAGCCAGGTTGGTCAAAGCATGTGAGAGTAGATCAGGCCAGGACACAGAGGAAAACTGTTGGAGACCACTCAACAACAGCTCTCCATAATACCATCCCTTAAATCACTTTGAAGCCAACACCAACAACCTTTAGTGAAATGCACACACTAATGCAGGTCCCCACCTGGCAACTGCCCCGAAGAGAGTTCCTGGCCATGCACATGCATGCTCATGGTGGCATATTCTACCTTCCTAACAAATACAAGAAATGGCAGAGTTTCTGACACTTCCAAGTTCTATCTAAAACCAAACAAAAAAAGCTTCGTCAGGACTTTTATTTGACACTTCCCCATCTTTCAAGTACTCAAAACTACTTTGTCTCTTGTTTTGCAGGATGCTATTGTTAAACAAGATATGATTTCACATGACTGTCATTGACAGTAATCTGCATTGTGTATTGAAGGGTTCTATGAGGCCTCTTTAACAGACACTAATGCCTGTTCCTGAAAACAGACAACTTACACTGTGGGATAGCAACAGCAATTGAGATATAATGACCCATGTTCCATCCTGGATGTTTACTGTGATCACCAGCTTGAAATGCACTAACATTTATTTAGAGTGCCCTTGCAAAGTGTAAAATGTCATCCTGATTAAATAGTAATCCTTCCATACATGCTCTTTCTAAGCAAGACAAATGTTGGCTTTATACAGAAGTAATCTGTATTAGATCTTAACATTAACATGTAATTATTATGTAAGTTTACTGAGTGCTAGACAGTATAGCACTTGTGATGAAATGGAAATAATGCACATGGGCAGATTATGCAGAAGCCTAAATATGAATACAAAAGAAACAATTTGTATCCATCTGGGCAGATATAATCTGACCCATTTTGTTGATGGCTGAGAGCTCAAGTGATATGAATAGTTTTTAGGCATGCACAATTTACAGATTATTCTAGTTGCTAAGGGCAGGAACTCAGCTATATATTTTTTTTAGACTGGACAGATGTAGCACAGATGAAATAAATGCACAGCGGGCAAAAAGAAGCTTTAATAAATATACATATATTACTATTATGCTCTGAATCATTCACTCATATGATATCAGCTTGTTATATTTTTATGGAAGGTTTTTAACTTTTGAAAACTTGTGTAACTCATATAATATAGAATGCTATTTTTCCAGTTTCCTAAAGAAATTCTAAAGGTTTAAACTGATATATGCAATGTATTGTTAGATAAAATATTACATAACATATGATGTTTGCCACAAATAAACCACCATTTACTTTACAGTAGTGCAAATGTGTGTTATTTCAGTCCATGTAATCATAAAACTTCTTAAACAGGATCAGCACTAAACCACAGCAGACCTACTGAACCTGAACTGACTGAAACTGCAGTGCATGTTATCCTTGGGAATTAGAAATATCATCCTTGTGTTATACCAGTATGTAAACAGATGCCTTCATATAGCTGCCAATATGTCCATCTGTTACAGAAATATACATTCATTATTTGCATGCAACTGTATCCATTCAGCAATATAGCAATCCACGGTGACGATCACCCTAATATTGTTTTATGTCTACAATGCAATGACTTACAAGAATACATACAAAACATGTAATAGATGCATTCACATGTATGCATTGTGGCCCTGCTGCCTCATCAATTAAAACAAAAGGTAACAATAAATGCCGATTCAGTGGTCAGTGGAGAAAAAAATGGCTGAAGTCATTGGTCAGTTGGAAAAAAAGAAATGCTCCACTGTTGGTGATCAGTAGGAGAGTAAATTAACTCCTCAACGTCATTGGAATATGGAAGAAAAATGACAGGCATAATTGGTAAGTGGGAGAAATGCCCGGTGTGATTGGTCAGTGGAAGGAAAAATCCCCGACTTTAGTGCGAAGAAAAATGGCTCTGGTGTCAGTCAGGGGGAGTAAAAAATGTCCTGCCCTTGATGAGACAATATAAAACTCCCTTTACATTCAGACCTCAGATCAGCCCCCTTGAATTTCCTCTTCAGATACCATATCAGCCGCCTGTAAACTCCCCTTCACACTTCAGATCAGTCCAGTTTAAACTTCTCTATAGATCATATTTAAACTCCCCTTCAGACAGCATATAAGCCCCCTTCAAACTTATTTTCAGACTTCAAATCACACCCCTAAAACTCCTCTTTAGGCCCCTGCTCAGCAACCCCTTTAATATTCTAGCTACACCAGCCCCCCTAAACGTTTCTTCAGACCCCAGATCAGTTCTTCTTTAGACCATAGATCACTACCCTACCCCCTCCACAACCCCTTTAGACCTCAGACCGGTGCATAGGCTAAGAGCACACTGAGGGAGTCTATTCCCAGACTTCCCTTGTGGCTCTGTGCCATGAGACATTTTATCATATGACCAGAAAGAAGTGTTGATAGATTTCTCCACCCTCCTGTACGGGCACCATGCTGTTCGGAGACCTGATACCTGCGCTGGGTGAAAGAATTAGTGCTTCAGCTCCCCGTACTGGGACATGTTGTGGTTCTGTGGGACTTCAGAATTTAGTTTAAATCCTAGGATGTTCCCACAGACATTGGGACAGTTAAGAGGCATAGCGAGGGCAATGCAGTTCACAATTTACCCCTCTAAGCTTCTTTTCTTCCTTTGGATAGGAGATTTCCATAGTTCTGCAGGTGATCAGAGGTAGAAAATAGGCCCTTATAACTTATTTCATCACACAGAACAACATATTGTACCTATTCCTATATGTTCTTACTAGTCTACTTTCACTTGGCAATGGGAGTTATAATACTAACAGCTACATGCCTACAAGGAAGAGGAATTGGCTATCTGTGTTGCATGTCTATCCAGAATGGTTTCTTTTTACAGAATGCATGGAAAAAAAATCACAAATGTGAAATTGTTTTGGTCTATGTAACACACATGTTCTAGCTGGAGCTTTCTGCATGAATGTCTTAGAAATTCTAAAATATTACTTGGGGAATGTTATCTATTTTGCTTATAATACCAATATTGTGAGTCAAAAGCTTGTCTATGACTCATCATGTATAGAATTCCATCAGCATACAGTGGCATAACAGTAGCCATAGCAGCCTGTGTGACTGCTACGGGGCCTGTGGGTGGAAGGGGGCCACATTAGGGAGACTCTTGAGGCAAATAAACATAAAACAATCGGTGTGAGATATCAAAAAAACTGTACTGTATCATTAAGTAGCAGAGATTTCTGTCGACACTGACCCTGTACCCATTGTGACATTTTCAAACAAGAACAGCTGATGTCGGACACACAGAAGAAGGGTTCGGAATCGGATCCCTCTTTGAAGGCTGTGCAGCTTTTCTGTGTATTTGTGAATGTATTGCCCCCAGGGCTTTTGGTCATCCCAGCCAGCACTGAAATTAACTCTGTATACCTAACACAGTCTTTCTCAGGCTGTACAAAATCCCAGAGTGGTAAAAACTGTAGTTCTGCAAAAAAAGGTCACAGACTTGTGTATTAGGGTTGTACTGGGTTGTGTATTGTGTATTAGGGTTGTAGAGTAATTGTGTGCAGGAGTGCTAACAATTATGTCATAATATCAAATATTGTCATGGTCATTATAATTGCTACTACAACTCTTTTTCAACTTACTACTAGACCGCCTTTTTCAGCACTTGCTTGCTGTAGCTGTGACAGGGGTGGAAGGACTTAGAATTTACACTGAGGCCTTGAGATTGGAGCTGCTGAAAATGACTGGTGAGCTACCAAGGGCAGTGTGGTTAGCTGGAAAATTAAAGGTAAAAGTCAATTCCATGAACTGATTCCTTTCTCCCTTTCCAGTCAACTTCTGCTCCCTACTATTGCACTGACTATCCTGACAGCTATCTTTCTACCTTCAACCAATATAGACATACTTTATGTTAAGACCAATGACAGTATGGAGGTTGCTAAAGTGGCCCCATCAAAATTTTGCTGTGGGGCCCTATGATCTGTAGTTATGCCCCTATCAGCAGCGCTGTTCCTACCTTATTCACCGCAGGAGGCGGCCAGGAGAAGGTGGGAGCAGCGGCCACACGAGCTGTCAGCCTGGCGGGAGGCGATGGCCTTCTGACCTTTCAGCCGGGATGAGGTGGGGGGACTGCCTTATTATGGGGACACCCCTGCCTATCAGTATTCAATGTAATGAGTGCTTGACATATTCCCATAGTAGTCCCCTTGTGTTTTCTATGGGGATTATTTAGTCAGCTGCTGAAGGCAGCTGAGTGAATAACCGAGCCAAAGTGAAATGAGCTGAAGCTGCTCAGTTATTCACTACAGCCCTGTACCACTGATTTGAGCCGTACTTCGGCTGGCTTTGGCTCCCTTCGGTTCAGCCGAATATGCTCAGCATGTTCGGCTGAACTGAAGTGCAGAACACGTTCGCCTCAGCCGATCCAACATCTGGATCTGAACTATTCTCATAGTGGCTGAACAACAGTGAGTGAATAGCCGAATGCCCTCGAGCGGCATTCGACTCGGTTGTCCTGCTCGCTACCTCCGAGATAGCGAGCAGAATAAGAAAAATGTAAAGTAAAGAAAAATAAAACACAGCGTGGGGTCCCACTCCCAAACCATACCACACCGTTTAGATTTGGTAGGAAATACCCTCGACATTGGGAGGGTGCTTTTTCAGCCCCCCCCCCCCCCCGGAAAAGAACCTTGTCCCCATGCCGATGGGAACAAAGGCCTCTTCTCCACAAGCCCTGACCTGTTGGTTTTGGGGGTCAGTGGGCAAGGGGGCTTATTTGCATTGGGGTACCCCTTTAATGAAGGAGCACCCAGTTGCCGTCCCCCCTTATAATGAGTAAGGGGCTGGAGTTCCCCCTTAAAATTCCTACCAGACCTATTGGGCCTGGTATCACTTTTGGGGGGAACCTCACACACTTTTTTTATTTTTTACTTGGTGGTCCCTCCTAACTTTCCTACCAGACCTAAAGGACCTTGTATGGATCGGTAGGGGGACCGCATGCCGTTTTTTTCCGTTTGTTCAAATTTGCGGAGAGAACGGTCTGCTTCAGCTGTGACAAGAGCATATACGTTTGGCTCATCTGAGCTGTTCGGCTGCTGAATGCTATTGTAAATAGCCCGTTAAGCAGCCTGTACAGCTACTGAACCAAGGGCTTCGGTGGCCGAAGTGAGCAGAAGGATTAGCCGAAGCTACGGCTATATCCTTCGGCTCCTTAGTGAATAACCCTCTATGTATTTGACTTGATCGTTTGCATGCTAGCCCCTTGCTTTATGTGTCATGCCCAGTGTAGTTGATTTGATTAAATAATTGTGATCTCACTGCTCTGATGACAAGCATATTGAAAAATAGAGAGCTATTTTTTTTCTATCACAGCAAGAAAAGCATAAATCACTTAATAGGCAGGCCGGCAATCTGATGACATACTATAGATAAAATCTGTAGGGGCTATTGTTAATCTACCAGTGGCCTTCACCGGGTATGTTTTGCCAAAGTTTCTGTATCAATGTTTTCATTGAAATTTTTTAAATATCAAACATTATAAAGATATTGGTTCACAGTGCATCATCACATTAGGTCTTCATTACAATCATGAAATCACAGGTACTGGAACTACATATTATATATATGCACACTCAAGGAACAGGGAGACCCTGCAGTTTTAAGAGCTAATCACAAGAAGTCAACAATATGGCATTTGCCTAGACGCCAGTTCCGTGCCCCCTGGCAGTGAGCCAATTATCAACCCTAAACATGGGGTGGGGTAAAGGCCCCAAGAAACAGAAAGGAAAGAAGGGGTAAAAGGGTGTTAGGGAGGGGGGGTTAGTAGTGTCCGGTTACCCGTACTACTAGGGAATGGGGGGGTCCCATAATTCGCTCACACCAAACATCCTACGGAATATCCATGACTTCCACTCCTCATGTCTCGTACAGCTATCCAGCAGTTATCCATCCTACCTCATATACCTCGGTAGCTCGTTGGGTCTATCCCTGGATGATGGGATGAGAGCCATGGTTCCCACACACTCAGAAACCTGGAGTGTTTGTCTTCCAATATACTAGATAGTCGCTCATTAAGCATAATATGATCCAGCCTGTGCGTAAATTCCACATAGGGAATTGTTTTGCCAAAGTTTCATTTGTGTTGTTCTCTGATTATGCTTTTGGAACCTGATGCTTTCTATTTTTTATATGATGAAACTGTGGTTCTTGTATAATGGCTTCTGCTAGTAATGGACTTGGGTACATTCTGTCATATCTTTGGAAAGCATTCACAATCACTGAGAGCAGCAATTTAAATGGTATAAACTCATGTTTTCCTCAGATTAAAAAAAATAATAATGTTTTTACCTTATTTTCATAGTTGTGTTGCTTGTAGTCATTTACCACATTATCTATAAAGTGCATGACTAAAACAAACAGAAAAATTGCACATGGTATCTGTGTCTCTTGCAATTATTCACGTGCACCAAAATATTTGCATGTAACTGATGAAGCAGGCGCAAGTCAGAGAACAATCTCATGTGATGTTATTATTACATGGAAGTGTTTCCTTTTTCAAAACATTTAAAGCAACTCTGTCACTACAATAAAGATGTCAAAAAGTGCCCCCTGTAACAAAAGACAAATGTTAAAGCCCAACTGAACTATCAGTTTAAGGCCCCTTTCACACTGTCCGATAACGAGGGGATCCGTGCACGGATCCCTTCCTAATTAGAGCGGTACAGATCAGATGTCATCGCTGTGACATCCGTATCTGTCCAGTGTTTTCCTCCATCTTGTGATGAAGGTAAAAACTGAAATGACCGGACCCCATGTCGGTCTATGGGGAATTAGATGTAAATGGACAGATGTCTGTTTACATCAGATTACCTCCAATCCGGCACGATCAGGCCCAGCGAACAGTACACTGTTACTGTTTGTTTTTCTGGGTCTGGCTGGAGCCAGGGGCAACTGGATGTGAACAGACACCCATCCATTTAGATCTGGCTGCCAATAGACTTACATTGGGCATCCAAAACAGGTCTGCCTGAAAAACTGACAGGCGGACCTGATCGGAACTAGAGCTGCAGCTAACGATTATTTTCAAAATCGATTAGTTAGCCGATTATTACGTTCGATTAATCGGTTAATCGGATAAAAAATAAAATAAATGTTACAAAAAGCTCCAGTGATGGACTACTAGTTTGTATTGAGATTGTAGTCCATCACAGGAGCAAGCTTGGTGCGGAGGAAGTAAAAACTGTGGTGTGCAATATAGTGAAATGAAAAGTGTAAAATTATACAGCAATGAATGCAGAATGTCACCGGCACAGAGGAGTACAAATCCCAGCAATAGTACATTATAGCTGGCGGTGTTCTGCATTGCTCTGTATAATGTATTATTGCTGGGTTTTGTACTCCTCTATAGCTGGTGGTATTCTGCATTGTGCTGTATAATATATTATTGGTGGGATTTGTAGTCCTCTATACAGCCCAATGCAGAATACCACCAGCTATATAGGAATACAACAAATCCCAGCATTAGTGCATTATACATACAGTGTATAACGTATTGCTGGAATAGTGGGATTTGTAGTCCTCTATAGCTGATGGTATAATATACAGCACAATGTACTATCAGCTATAGAGGACTACAAATCCCACTATCCAAGCAATACATCATAGAGCACCATGTGTGGGAAAGTGCAGGCGTACCTGAGCAGTCTTCCAGCAACTTGCTTCTGAGATCGGGCCTGTCTGTCGGAGGCTGTCATCCCCCCACACCTGCTCCTCCTTACTACTTCTTCTCCCCGCGCCGATCGTGGATGTGGGCAGGTGGTGAGCGTGAGGCAGGGAGGAGGTGCGGCGCGCAGCGTGTGTGGAGCTGTGAACAGGGCCAACTAATCAAAAGCCGATTAATCGATGATTGAAAAAGTTGACAACTTTTTCAATAATCGATTATAATCGATTATGTCGATTAGTTGTTGCAGCCCTAATCGGAACACCTGTCTAAAAGGGGCCTCAATTAGCTAAATACATTCCAGGTGCATTGAAATAAAAATGTGCAATGTATGTTACACTATGTTTTCTTTTTATCTTAAAGTATGTTTTCTTTCAAATGTAGGCACAGCCGGAGTAGAAAGGCCTGTACCCTGCCAGCATGCTGTAGAGAAGGATCCTTGTTATTTGTGTGGAAGCAGCGGTCTCTATGCAGAGGTCTGCCTGCTGAGTCAGACCCATAACTCTGCAATCAGCAAGGATCATGCTCTCTGCTGATGGAAAAGCTCAAGCTTTGACTCAGTAGGGCTTCTGTTGGACCTCTGCGAACACACTGCTGCTTGTACACAGTGAGGAAGGATCTTCTCTATGAAGAAATTGCCTTGGACTGAATTATTATTTGTGAAAACCTAACAAGTTCAAAAGTTTTGACACAAAGACACGATGCAGACATTTTCTCTTTGCTCAGTGATCTTTTATTAACAGACAATAAAAACAAAAACTTCTACTTATGTGAAACTCAACAGGGAAACATGGGAACATTTTAGATAACTCATCTGCCGTCTTCATTTAGTCAAACGTCGTACATCTTTTCCAACATACCAGCATGGAAAGCCATTTCATAACATGACAAGTAATATTCAAATGAAATCTTTCTTTCATATTAATTGTTTCTTCATTATTAATATTACCCAGACAATCTAGATGTTCTCTTAACAACCAATATTGTTGATTTGTGAATTTGTTTTTTGTGTCTTGCAGATTATGTGATCAGGTCCTGCTGAGTTGTGGCCTAGTTCCATAATTGCTAAGTATGACAAGGCAGATGAAAAGCTGATGCAATAAGTAGCAACTGGTTTATGCGGGAAAATTCAAGAACTGTGGCTGTGTTGTAGAAAGCTGTATATGTTTTACTGCATATCTGATTTTTTATTGGCAATAATATCAAGAAATAACAAAAGACCTCATAAAGTAAATGCTTCTTAAAGCGTATTTCCACTTTTGCAGCCAAATTGGGATAACACCTACTTTATATTCCCATTCACATAGCATAACTTAAAAAAAAAAAATTAGGTTACATAGTTACATAGTATTTGAGGTTGAATAAAGACATAAGTCCATCAAGTCCAACCTATTGCTGATGAGTATAGTCCATGTATCATCTCATTCTTAGGAATATTCGTACCCCTGTATATTACAGTCCCTCAGGAAAAGTTTCTTGAACGATTCCACACTCTTAGCTGAAATCACTGCCGGTGGCAGTGAGTTCCAGACCCTAACCACTCTTACTGTGAAGAACCCCCTTCGCCCCTTGTGCTGGAATTTTGTTTTCCACCAATTTTAGGTGATGGCCTCTAGTCTTTGTAATGGAGTTAATCTTAAAGAGTTTGTTGCTAATGCTGCTACCACCATTGAACATCTTGTACATGAAAATCATATCCCCCCTTGAACTTACATTTTTTAGATGCTCTTTCTGCTAATTCCAGGACTAAAAAATCCTGCTTAGTTCTCACTGTCTGGTGGGGTGGGGATTTGTTTCAAATAATTAACCCTGTTTGTACTGTGCTGGCTGATTTTTTTTTATCACATGTAAACTAGATGAACAGGACTGTCTGTCTTAACAATGGGTAAAAACCCCTTAAAGAACCTGTATGTTAATAAGGAGATGCGCAGTCTGTCCTAAGTATTTTTATTAAGACAGGCAGAGTTTGCTGTTGATTAAATTGAGAGGGGAGCATGCAAATGCCTGCTAAATAGAAATATCTAAAGATAAGGTAAGAAATATAAAAAAATAAATATTGTTAGATATGCTAATACATTTTGATACAGCAGGGCCACCATATTTTAACCAGCTGTACTATTTTCTAATAACAATGCATAATATGAATATATAGTCTATGAAGGAAATGATAACGGACTCTACAAAAATAGAAGGTGACTCTAGAATCCCCAAGGGATATATACGCTCACCAGACTCCATCTATAGTTGAAATTGAACTTGTTACTCTCTTGCTGACAGGTAAACGTATTAAAGAGACATTAACTACATCACTGCACATGGGAAGTGAAAGTTTGGTACAAGTACATATAGTATTACTTGCATACACAGAATTCACATTGGACAACAAGGCTTTCAGCAATACACAAGGACTTGAACTTTTGCACTATATAATCTGATTTTTGCATATTTGTGTTGCTGTAGCTTGCAAGCCACTTAGTATTTTCTGAAATAAAGTATTTGTGGTCTAACCAAGGAGGCTTAATTCACAAAGCTTTGGCAGAAGAATATTTCAGTCCCGTGACTGTAATTCTTTTTAAACTCATTGTTTTATTGACATTAAGGATCCTTATCTGGGTTTTTTGGCTTTGTGAAGAATATTAGAATATTATTTGAATATTTAATTAGGGATAACTGTTACCAAATTAAGAAAAGGTTTATCTGACTAAAATGGCTGGAAAACTCAATTAAGAATTTCGAAGAAAAAAAAGAAAAGTACTATTCATGTTTGAAAATGGGTTTTAATTAAGAGAAATTCTTTATAGATCTCAAGATAGAATTATAGAACCTACCATTGCTGACTTATACTTGATGGGGCTCGACCCAGGTCTGTCATCATTATCAGATAACTGCTTTTTTCCTGCCTTGTTTAAAAAAAAACAAGCTTGTGATGACAGCCTTCATATTTTTATTGTGACAGGGTCTCTTTCATACTAGTAATTGCAGAAAAAAATCCCTACAGGAAAGGTCACCTGAAATCAGAATGGCTACCACTATTTCCAACATTTTCCAACACACATTTGTGTGCAGTAACCCCTATTAAATTATCAATTTAGTGGGCACATTGGCTGCACTTTGGAGCTCTTAGCACATATTCCCTGGTTATTCCTACAGAGTAAAATTTTAGTACTGTAAGAATGCTACCCAACCAAAGAATAAACCCAAAGAAAAACTAATTAACTGTATTTCCTAGCAGAGCTATATTATTTTAATACATATGGACACAGGCACTTAAAGTAAAAGAAAGTGAACCGTGGTTAGATGTCAAATGGGGGATAGAAATTTAAATATTTTCTTTTTTAGATATGAAGGTTTCCAAAAAAATGTATTTTGTGTTATTGTTTTTATCAATTGTAATCCACTATGTTAAAGTAAATTAGAAAACAAACTAAGCATTGCAAAACAAGAGGAAAATTAAATTGAAAGATACTATATTACCTTTAAGAAAATATAAACTATAACCAGTTAAGAGTATGATGGCTGTATGTGGAAATGTCTGTATTTAATGCAGCTATGAAATGTCATGAAGAGAAGTGTTTTTGCGATGGCATATCTGAGTATATCTTATACCTGGTTTAATTATAAAGTGCCATTGATCAAAACACTGCTTTGTGGAAAATACTAACCCCAGGAAAAGGGTAGTTTACCCAAAACCTGGAGAGTTAAAAACCATGTTTTTCAGGGATTCCAGTGATTAGATCCAGTGATTAGACACTTTTCATGACAATTACACCAGGGACCTATTCACAATAATGCATTTTATATTTCTTAGGAAGAACCCTGCTTTAGTAGTAGGAGGAACCTTTTAAGGTGACATCTAAGTTGAGAACTATGGCAAGGAGATCTCCCCTCCAGAATCCTTAATGTAGATGTAAACCAAATCCCTAATTGTTAACATATTAATGTTATTTTGAAGGTAATTTTGTTAAAATGTGTTTAAATCTACAGGTTTCATTAAAATAATACCTGGTAACATATTTCCATGGAGGTCCTTGTCCAGGCACTTTGTGTTATAGGATGACATTTGCTTCCACTTGCTTTCCTCTGCTGCCACCCTGTTACATATGATTGGGAGGGATATCTGTGGCTGTGCCCCTGTTCACTGCACAGGCATTCTCTACTATTGTCACCAACAGGAAGCCTTCCCTGACACTGTATGCAGACAGGACATGTCTGCAATAAGGGTGGGCAGCACTGGGATGCAGAAAAGAGTGCAAAAAAAGTGTATTTCCTAAACAAAAACTACACTGCACTTGTTAATGATACACAGAGCTTTAGCAAAATCCAGCTAGGGTTTACATCTACTTTAAGAAATGTAGTCAACGCAAAGACTTTTACTTATAGCTGCAATAAACCTTCAAGGCAAACTGTCAGCAAATAAGCAGCATATGCATAAAAATTGACAACCTGTGTTGTCCCTATGTATGACCATGTATACACGAAGTCCGGTGTATACCTGTGTACAGTCATTGACTTTCATGGGATTCTGTATGCAGCACTTGTGGTTATGTATGAACAGTGACTCAAAAGGGGAGTGTGTAATTCTATTGTGTTGCTGATAATAAAATATTGAGTGATCATCAGAGTTTGATCCTTAACCCAAAGCAGTGTTTATAATTTTGGATGGAGTCTCACTATATATCAACAATACAGAATAAGGGCTCATGAATGTGCAAAGTGCAATCATATTAGAACAACATACTTTGGTACTAACAATCAACATCTATGTAGAAGTAAACTGTAAGTTCACAGCTACTGGTTTTCAAATTGGTCACATTTTAATCCATGCAGATGAATTTAGATTTGCACAAATGAAAAAAAAATATTTATCTTAGATATCTAAGAGGTAAAAACATGGCACATTAAAAAAGAAATGCAAGGTCATTTTTTCCTATCAGAAATCATAAGCAGACTAAAAAAGAATATTTGTTTTTCAAAGTAATGCTGAATTGCTTTGAAAGTGACTTGAAAGCAATGTTGAGATTAGAGACATTAACAGTACATTAGTTGTTTCTGATGCTTTCTCTTTTAACAATCATACATCGACTGGAGTCACAGGGCAAAGTGCTGAAAATGTTACTTTTCACAGATGGCTGCACAGTCAAGAGAATAACAGCTGCTTACGTTTCAGCGATAAAGCGAAGGAGTGTAAGCAACTATTACGGTTCGATTAGCTGAGGCAGCAAATGAGGCAAAAGCACTGCAAGTTATGAAACTGCATGGATTAATAGCCTTGTGGAATATGGTACTACATTGATTACTACCAGTAATAGCTACTCTGCAACTGTGTTTATTGAATTGTACTTTTGGACTGTTTTTATTTTGTGGTATTGTGTAATGTAAGCTTTGATCTCTCTTAATATATTTCCCTGAGAGTTCTGATATCCTCTAAATGATTGCTCCATAATGAATACTAGACTTAAACCAGGCAGGAGTGACACCTGTAATCCTGATGCAGTAAAACAGTACACATTAGGGACACATTGAATAATAACCTCACTTCTAATGATGCTCTCAGTCAAAGCTGTATCCTTCTCTTGCTGACTATATTATATACCCTAGAGGGAAAATGCACACTGAACTGAATTGGCACTTACTTATACAGAGAGCATGTACGCATAATACCCGTTAACTTGCATAAATGGGTGTTCACATTGATAAACACAAATGAATTAAGGTTTTAGCTTTGTATACTGAATTGGATTTCCTTAATTGTATCCTATAGGCTTCTACCAACTGAAGACCTACAGTATGTTAATCTCTATCCATTAGTCAACTCTCTGGAAAAGAAATGCACCAGACATGTTGGTCTGACGGTGTTATGTAAGCTTACTTTTTCTTACTGGTGGCAGTAAAATATATTAAAAGCCACAAAGAAGTCACAGAAATAGATATCCAGTTAGAGAGACATGGTACTAAGTTTCTATTGTCAGAGAGTCTGTGCCACTTTCCTGTTATAGCAGTTGCACAGAGTGTCAAAGAATGGCCGTTCAGTCCTGTAGGCACCAACATCTGACTTAGTGCATTCAGTAATCTAACAGACATGGTCAGACAGACCCTCTCTCTACAGCTCTGTATGAGAAAGTTTTTGATAAAGGTTGTGTCTAATACTCATCTATGCCAAGATAGAGCACAGAAGTGAGATGTTTTTGGGGATTATCTGTAATTAGGACTGCCACTTTTTCTGGGGGCATTACAACAATGAGAGGAGGTGTTTCAAGGCATTTCCAAACAGAGATCATAATTTGTAGGGATAAAGGACTACAATAAGAAAATAAGGCGTGAGACTTCAATTGGGCTTTAACATGGAAACTGTGTAGGAAAAACTCTCAAGACTAATTTGGCTAATATGGATTATGACCCAGCTTTGGTGTACAAATAAGCCAAGATCTGTTTATGTTGATCTGTTTATAGCACCTTCTAATCAGATGTGAACACCAGCATTCCTTGGGATTTTTTTAACAAGTGGCAAAGGTATTAAAGAGACCATGTCAATAACTTACCTCCCTACATAGCCTTTTATGTTACTGCCAAGGGAAGAGAAAAGGGGACTTGTCACTTGAGTGACAGGTCTGAGTCTGCAGGGCTGCTGACGTCATATTCAAGATGGTGGCCCCAGCAGCAGTCTTACATCTTTTAGATGTCTACACAGGGGAGATTTTCACTGGTTAATAACATGCATAAAATATGTTAGATGTACATGTAAACTGAAGATTATTTTTGAAATGAATAGTCTGGTGACAGGGTCTCTTTAATTGTACTTCTACAAGTTACATTAATTGCAGACAGTGGTAGCATAGTTTAAAACATTTCCTGTTTTTTGGAATTATCTTTGATTAGGACTGCCACTTTTTCTGGGGGAAAAGCATCTCTTTCTTATTGTTAACAATGGCAAATGGGCCTATACAGGGCCAAGTCAGTAAACATCTGCTAAACCTACTTATGATATGTCCAAACATATAGTCCAACTCAAGGTGGAATTTGAGTGAATATGGGGAGTGGATTTATGGGTCACAGATTTTGTGTGGTGGTATGGAAGTGATAGAGCCTTGGAGAGTATGATAAAAACTGTAGACAATTTATTTGAAATGAAAAGTAGAGAACAACACAACAAATAATAAAAAACACAAAACAGCCTTAAAGGGATATGCAAATAACTTTGTTAGTTGATTCAGAAATCTAAGAGTGTAAGTGCAGAGTATTTCTAGACTTTAACATTTTTCCTCAAGCTGTTCATTATAGATATGCATTCCTTCCTTATATATCTGGTACTGATTGTTATCATATTGTGTACCTAGTGTTTACTAGTAAGCGACAGTAAAGGAAAACACAAACAAGCAGTATGTTTCTGCTGCCACGTTGGACTACTGATAGGACTTACTGACTGTTAAAAGCTGTGTACGCTTCAGAAGGTTTACCATTTAGGTAAGGTAATCTTCCCACAATGGCACAAAGAATTCAGGATCTTTTCACATTTCGCTTTTATTTGGCCTATTCATAGTGTTCTGCCAAGTACAGTTAAACTGTACAGCAAAATAAGACTTTTTACTGTAACACAAAAGCTGACCTTTTCATTTTAATGATGTTTACAATGACAGGTAAATGTCAGGTTTCAGATGAGGGTTGGACGTTTTGGACTTTGGACAGAGTGACAGGTATCTTCGAGTCTCCCGGAGCTGGGGCCTTTGTGACAGGATGCATATGAGCCTTAAGGTCTGCTATTCTTTCTTTAAATTTTTGCTGCAGGTACTTTTCTTCTTTGGAGTAACTCTTAGCAAAGGCAGACATCAAAAGGCAAGCTGCCAGTGTTGTTCCCCCAATGCAAAACATAATGGCACCTGACAATTTACAAACATCAAGTGCTCCATTGAACTGGACAGCATGACTGTCCACAACAACAAAATCATCTTCTCCAAAGGCTTCGATTTTAGGTGGCACCAGAAACCCAACAGCAAGTACTGTTATACCTGTTAGCATGAGGACAATGCCTGATATGAGTCCGACCTGTAAGAAAAGTGTGCAAGGTTAGGTAACTATTACAAGGGATTTCAATTTTTCAGGTTGTTTAAACACTAAAGCTAACATAGCTAATGTGCTAACAACATTCACAAATATGCAAGGCAAGATCCTTATTGTAACTTGCTGCGTGATGCAAAGAAAAAAAAGTTTCCCCCCTTCCCAGAATTAACCAACCTTGCACACCATAGCAAGGGGAGACAGAGAGTGTGCAGATTGTCTACATTGGAAAGGAAATTTACATTCCCCCAAAACGGCCCTCCTAAAGGGCTTTTCACCACCTCCAGTGCCCAAGAGAGGTTGCATCAAGGGCAGGGGTGGGTGCTGGGTATAGACTTATGTTGCACTTACATGCCTATAGTACAGTGGAGTAACAATCGCCATAGCGACCAAGGCGGCCGCTATGGGGCCCGGTCAGGGCATCCCTCTGATGCCGTGTGGGCCGCCTGGGTCGCTATGGCATGTAAGGGTGCTGGCTGTCACGTACACAGCTCAGCAGTGGCGTTTCCCCTCACAGCCGCTGCGGAGCTGTGTCAGTGACAGCCAGCAGCTACAGCAGAAGAGGCCAGCATTAGCAGTAGAGGAGGAGGCGGGGCCCACCTAAGAGCAACCACGCCTCCTCTTACATCACTGGCCAGCGACCTAAGAGCAGGCGGGGCCAGTGATGTAAGAGGAGGCGGGGCCCGTCTATAGAAGAGGATGCGGGGCCCGGGCAACCACGGAGGCGGACAGCGCTGACAGGTAAGATGTGTGCAGCCCATCTGAGACCCTGCAGAGCCCACTATAGAGAGTCTATGGTGGGGTCTGCAGGGTCACTCTCAGGTGGGCTGTTTGGTATATCAGGTGGGCTCTGCAAGTGACATAACTAGCAATCACGGGGCCCCATACAAAATTTTGCTATGGGGCCCTGTGATTTCTAGTTACGCCCCTGCTATAGTAGTTAGTCAAATTCAAATGGACCTATTCTGCAATGTAGTTAACCCAACTCCCATGGTGCCCTGAAGTCTGAGACACATGTTAATTGTTCATGTTACATGGCTGAAGGAGTGAATTGTCAATTCGCTGGGATAGAGATGTTAAAATGGCATTATATGTAAATGACAGATAGTGTAAAAGACCCCTGCTTAGGGATAGTTGCTCAAGTTTGACATAGATTGCCTATTTTATACCTCTTCTGAGCCAGTTGTCCTCCCTGTCCAAAATGACAGAAACTTTCAAAGCTCTCCTGAAATGCCTGTTCTCTTTGCCTTTAGACTCTGTGTTTGTTGTTATCATGACAGGCTTATGTTGCATAGTCTGAATAACTCCTCATCAGTGTACCAGTGGGTGGTAGGATTTGAAAAGCAGATATTGGTCTAGGGTAGGTTTCTTGTAGACTTTATTGTCCAAGTCACCCCCTCCGTGACATTTAACACACAGTTTTTAAAGGGTCATTTGTTATTTTGTGCGTCTGGTGGAAACTTGATGTGTTTTAATTGATTTGTGTATTCATTAAAAGCTTACACTTGAAATGCTTTGATCTTGACCCATGTATTATCTAGATACTTGAACCAATGGTTTAGTGTTTTTCCCCTTGAGATCTTTCTACTACTTTAACATTTACCCCAACAATCTGTCCCAGACTTTCTGGCACCATAGGAGTTAGATTATGTAATTAGGGCGGGGCGATTTTACAAACTTTCACACTTCCCATCATGTTCTTGGAAATCAATCTTTGTTAACACATTCTATGCTGATTGCCTTAAAATGACTAAGTAAACCATGTGACAAAAAGCTGGTATAGGATCCTGGCACTCATAAGAGTCGAGGGAGCTACTTGGATGAGTAGCGAAACATCTTAAACTTTATAACACGAGTCCAGTTGAATGTGGCTAACTACTACCGGTACCAAGTAAAAAAAAAAATAAACACTACATGTTTAATAATTGTTTTATTAATTCACATTATACTAATTTTTACCTTTCATGTTCTTCTTTTCTAGTGGGATCCCAGAGGAGGGGGCACAGTCCCTTCCTCCTTTCTGCTCAACGTTTGGGTTGAGCAATGAGGGAAATCCCATCAGAGGCACTGTTTATTTAATAGGTAACGCTGTGGAGGTAGCTCACCCAAGTTTCTTGCAACATCCCCATATCAGGAGATAAGACAACCAAAAGGGGAGATTTACACAAGTACTTTTCATGCTAGTGATATTTTTGGAAAAAGAAAACTGCTGCTTTCAAATTCCTCAAATAGGAAAGTAATCAGGTTCATTGTATTTGCATATAGTGAGTGAGTTCATTTCCAAGTCTTGTCAAGTTACACCAAACATTACATGGGCATAACGCCTCAAAATAGATGATTGCTTTTTAGAAATGTAAATATTGTATTGTAAAAGGGAATGTGCTATACAGCAAAGTAGAGGATTGGAAATAGCTTTATTACCTTCCAGAATATAGAGTTCCACCTACTGGGCGATCTCTGTATCTGAAAATCATCATCATATTCCCATATTGAAGCTGTGCAATCCTCATAAAATTGGTGCAGGTAGGACCGAACTCCATAACGATGGTATCCTGCTTCAGGAGTGCTTTGTGACTGCTTGGACCCACAGATGTCAGCACACGTACTCATCCTTATGACCTGAAATTATACAAGTTTAGGATATATTTAAGAAAGCAAACACCTATGGGCTATTATTCAAATGTTCTGGTCATACACACAGCTTGCAAAGCAGAATGGAAATAAATATGATACATGTCACCTAATCCCAAACTATCTCATATCATTGTGACTGCCCCTCTGTGTGACTCAGTACTTTCACTCCTCTCTATAGACTGTAATGTCTTCCTGCATCCACCCCCTTCTCACCCCATGAATCTGATACAGTGTAATTTGCTGACAGCTCTGTAAGCTCTAAAAAAATAAAACACACTTTTCTGGCAGGAACATTAACACTGAGCATTCTGTGTTCACCTTCAGAACTTCCATTGACAGTGTTATATATTTGGCCTATTTTCCAAAAGTGGGTTAGAATATCAGAGGACAGACTGCAACCTGTGTCCTGTGATTGGAGGAGGTGGATCCTGTCATATATCCATCCATCTGCCAATCATAGGTCGCTTTGCATTGTGGGAAATATTAGTACAACATTTGTGAATGAAGGAGAGGGGAGGAAGGGGTAGGTGAGTAGAGCAACTCTAGAAGACTCTTTCTTAATGGCAGTGGCGACTGTTATCCTTGCGGCACCAGAAGATCACTAGGGCTATCCAATGGTACTCGTGGGAGGATTTTTACAATCAGAAGCTACCAGGACATGGGACACACCTTATTGAAGGTAAATTAGGTCTCTTGGGCAGCATAACAAAAAAAAAGTAACTAGACCTCAACTTTACCACTGATGGCATATCACCAAACATTGCTACAAATGCTGCCCTTTTAAAAAAAACATTAGGAGTTTCATGGTTAATGCAAACATTAGTTCTGTAGATATGCATTTACCTATTGCTATTACACCAATATATAACATTAATAAGCAATATTTTTGTAGTAAACTGGTTGTAATGTTCACATTTCAGCAGCCATTTTTCTTACTTTGGTCACTAAATGAAAGTTTCCACTTGATTTGTTGGAAACTTTCATTGCATGTTCAATATGGCATGAATGTTTTTGAGGGTTATTCACTAAGCTGCTGTAGGCAGCAAAGTGAAACATCGAGCTGAAGTGAAGTGAGCTGAACGCTGTTTGGCTATTCACTTCTGCCTTGTATGGCTGATTTTATCCGTACATCGGCTGAAATCAGCTGTACATGCTCAGCCAACTTGCAGAAGGACTTCGACTCAGCCGATCCAACATCTGTAATGGCTCACCTGCTGCCGCTCGCCCCTATTCTCATAGTGAGAATGCCGTAGAGCGGCTCGGCTATTCTGCACGGCACCTCCGTAGTACCGAGCAGAATAGAAAATCAGTGAAAAAAGATAACAAAAAAAAAGGTTGAAAAAATATTTTTAAAATGTAAAACAATAGTAAAATTACAAAAGAAATAAAGATATTTAAAAAAATAAAAAAAAGCAATTGGGTGGAGCTAGCAGTGACAGAGAGCTCCGCCCAGCCGTTTCCTATTGGCCGGAACCTTCTAGAGTCTTCTAGCAACGGTCAATGAATAACAGCTGGGTGGAGCCGGCCGAGACGTCACGAGACTCCGCCAAGTTGTTATTGTTTGATGACAGATCAGTGTCCCCAGGTCATTTGATCGACGCTGATCTGTCATTATAACTGGGCGGAGCCAGCCGTGAGATCACAGCTGGCTCTGCCCAGGTGTCATTTGCGGGGCTTACAGATGGCCTTTGGCAGACTGTTCCGCCCCACTTTGGCTGTCACTTCGGCTCAGTTGAGCTGAAGCATAGTCCTTCGGCTCGGCTGAGCCGCTCGGCCGCCTTCGGCTGCTGTACGGGCTATAGTGAATAGCCCGTACAGCAGCCCTTCGGTTCAACTGAACCGAAGGGTTCCGGTGGCCGAAGAGAACCAAAGGATCAGCCAAAGCTACGGCTGGATCCTTCGGCTCCTTCGTGAATAACCCCCTTTGTATTTCCATATGTATCCAAGAGGTGGAGCTCTCAGGAACTTTTAATCTGGCAATAAATCATGTGGAAGCTTTCATTTAGCGACCTCTTGCATAGTGAACAGTAAAAAGCCTTTGCTTCCACAGTTAAGGGATAATAGAGATTATTATGAATTAAAGGTTGGTGGGCTGCCTTACTGGCCGGTAGAATGACTAGAGTAAAACATTGTTATGCTCTCCTATTTCCTGTAGCTTCTCAACCATGACCACAAGATTATATTGCTGACTGATGATAGCAGAGGAACGGTGTCTGCCCTTACTGAACTCTTGATGACAAAGCTCTTAAAGTTAAGTATAACAATTTTTCTGCATGTTGTAGAAGTTAATTTGGTTATACCTAGCCTCTAGATTAGGTTAATTCATTATTGTGTTTAGTTTTGATTGATTTTATAGTCCCAGACCTAAGCCAACAATAACCATCCTTTGTGCATTATAAAAGTAAATGTGGTTACATGTCTAGCCTGCAGATAAGGGCAATTTGTTATTGTGATTAGCACCGTCTTATTTTTGCATTTTTTGTTACTATTTTTAGTTCTTAGTAAATATATTTTTATGATTTTCATCTGTGCGGGTTTCCTTGGCAATCACTATAATGAACCTAGTTCAGTAGTGCTCAAAGCACTACAAATATGGTTCCGGTATGGTAACTATATTGATTTATTTTAATGGAATATTCCTCTTAACATTAAAATTTTCCATAATTATTCTTTTTCATTCAAGATTTGGTAGTTTGTTGCATTTAACTGCAGCAATCTCATCAATTTTAGAATAAGTTAGTAGCTAATGCGTTCCCGCCATATGAATTATAGAAGAAAAGCTGGATGCACTACATCTTCTTGACGTCTGGATGCTTGGTCCTAGATATAAAATAAATATATAAGTGGATGTCTGAATTTCTAAGGGATACTGCAGCTCACCAATAGCTCTCGATATAATTTTACCTCACCGGAGAAGCAGTGGAAAATAAAAATATTCTGAAAAATAGCTGACTAGCTCAGAGCTACAAATTAATTTCATTAACAGAAAATGTTTAGTAAGGACAATAGAAAATTCCATTTAAAGGTTTGGAGGCTGAAAGTTTGAATTTGATTTCCCTTTTGAGGAAAAACAAAGAGACCTTCTTCAAACTGAATCTGCCCATACTAGGCATAGTAATGCATTCAATATAGGAGAAACCATAGGCACCCTAAACTTAGCGCCTCCATATTCCTTGCCACCTTAATCCACTTTCAGACTGCGTGAGAAATACCTGGTGCTTCTGTGGATTAGGGGGAACATGTGACACATCCTCTGCCCCCCACAATAGGGAGCTTAATGCCTGAATGACCACATCGCGAACATTGTCACACTGGTATAGGGATAGTGTGACAAGAAAAAAAATGGAAACTAATTTGAAAGCACAAACTTTTTCTTTACTGGTTATGAATACAGTTGACCCAAAATGATCAGTTTCCCTTTAAATGTGCAATTTAAATTCCTGATTGACAGCTTGCTCTGCCTCTCTAGAGCCAGAGCCAGCTGTGTCCGACCCTCCCTTGTCTGTTCCTCCAATAAGCCCTGGAGGAACAGAGAGTAGGGAGGGGGGAATCCCTGCAGAAAGTGGTGACGTCACTGCTCTCTGCAGGAAGAAGCCATGAGCCGAGTGATCAGTGGTTTGTGACAGCTGCAATGTTGCACACCGCCTCTAACTATTGGGAAGAGTATATTTTACTCTCCCAATAGTTCTCCTTTAATGCCTCTGAATGCAGCACTATAATAGCCAATGTGTCCATGTACACTGTGGAGTCATAATCTCGAGCAGCGTTCAGGGATGTAAAATAAATACCCCAAACCTGCATTTGGACGAGCGCACTAGTTTAATTCATGCGTGTATGTAAATAAGTGAGTGTACAAGTGTACACACATAAATCTCTTTTAGTGGCTAGAATAAATGAATATTCTAAACTTATATAACATTTTAGTGATTGGGTTTAGATCAACTTCTTTATTGTGACAAACTGCGAGCACGCAATCTTATAATTATCTCATATTCAAGGGGCAACAACAACAAAATAGTCTTTGCTCCTGGCAAATAATCCTTTCTGAGAGCTAACACAGATATGATCCTATCTTTAAGAATGATGTAAACTCAGAATCCCTCATGCATGAGATAAAACGTACAAACGTAAAAAACAAACTTGTATGGGTTTTCTGAGAAAACCTGTTTCACTATGTGATTCATAGCTAGGCCATAAAAGCGCCAATATAGCTAATAAAATGACAATAAAAATTCAAACTTAATTAAGAAACAATAAATAGCAATTCAGATATGACTCAGTAGGGTGATATAACCTTATATGTTTCATAGAAATGCTTGTTTGGCTTCACTTTTTAAACAATAAATCCACTGATAGTTACTGTAATGCAAATTGATGTCATTTTATTTGTGTCAAATTATTAGCGCAGCATAGCAAAACGAAAGCTGATTGCTTGCTCTTGGCAAAAGTAACTTATTTTGCTTGTTCCAATTTCTATGATTTATGCTGAATTGTTCTTTCAGCTCAGCTCCACCTAAAATAGGTTTCTCTTTAACCCCTTCATGACTGAGGCCCTTTTTTCAATTTTTGCACCCATGTTATATTCCACATTTTAGGCCTGAAAATGACGTAAAACCCCCCAACATTATATATTTTCTGAATGCCAAGACCCTATAGAATAAAATGGTGGTAGTTGAAAATTTTTATGTTGCGCAATATTAGCGCAACTCCTTATTAAACCCCAAAATTTAGTGACAAATTTAATTAAATGCCCCAAAACACAACAAATTACCCATATTTTAAATGAAATATAAAAGATGAGGTTACAACGAGTAAAACGATACCCAACATGCCCAGTTTACAGATTGCGTGCGACCGTGAAACGGCGAAAAACTGCAGTACCCCAAAAAGTCAATAAAAGACACTTTAAAAGCCCCCACAGGTCATCAATTTAGAAATACCCCAAAATACTGGCCCTAGGATTATTGCTCTCACTCCGGCGTGCGCGGCGATACCCAACATGTGTAGCGCGTTCGTCGTTTTCATGCGTAGGCGCACCCGACGCGTGTTTACGTGGCGACGCGCGTGCTCGCGGGGGCGGGGTACTTTTAAAATTTTTTTTTTATTATTATTAGATTTATTTTATTTCATTTTAATTTTAAAAACTGTTTTTTTGTTTTTTTTTTACTTTACTTTGACTGCTATCACATGGGGGGGCTTGCAAGCCCCCCCATGTAATAGCAGATGGTGGTGACAGGTCCTCTTTAAGGTGATGCTGGGGGTCCAAAAGACCCTCAGTGTCACCTTTACACTGGAAATAAGCTATTGAAGTGCAGATCGCACTTCAATAGCTTATAGCTGGGCTGCAGGAGCCCAGAACTGACAGCCCAGGGACCGGAAGTGATGCAATCTGCATCGCTCCCGGTCCCATAGAACGGGGAGGGGATCGATGAACGGAAGTTCGTCGACCTCCTCCCCAGCTCCCCGCGGACACAAAGATCGCCGGTCCCGGGCCCGTAGGAGGGGCAACGGAGCCCGGGAAGCACGGCGGGGGTGTCCGGCGGGGGGGGGGCCCCTTCTTCGGGACGCAGAAGCGATCTGGCGACAGGTAAGTCGCCAGGATCGCTTCTGTTGTAAAGCCGACAGTCGGCTCTACAAGTTTAAACAGAGTCCCGGCGGCAAAAGTCACCGGGAGTCTGTTTAAACAGCCCCGATGCTGGCGACGTACACTGTACGTCGTCAGTCACGAAGGGGTTAAAGCGGACCTTTACCCATATCTTTTAAATAACAACAAACACACCTTTAGAAATGTTTACTAATGACAATCTACAATCACATACTTCTAGATAACTGCAGACTTTTTGTATTCTTTGCATACCTGTTTCTCTTTGCTTCCTCAGTCTTCTGTTGCAGTGGCCATGTTTACTAAGGGAAGATTACTAGCTCTCCTATTACTTCCTGGATTTCTGGCACATGTGACTAGACATGTGACCATGCACATCATCTCAGAGGAGGAAAATGCCTTTCCTGAGACCTCATGAGATTACAGATAAGATTTCCCAGCAATGCACTGCTGATGACAAGGCAATCCCAGTGTGCATTGCTTTGCCAAACTGAAGTAATTTTGCCCTTTTAAATGTTGGCAGTGTTTTAGTCATTCAGTACTGTCTAACACCTCTCTCTGGGCAGGTTATTAACACCTCCTAACTCCAATTATACAAATGCAATCAACACCTGGTTGCGACTAACAGATTATGGGGTCTATTCACAAAGCTGCCGAGGGCAGCCGAGTGAATGACCGATCAGAAGTGAAGTGAGCCGAACACTGTACCCTGCTAAGGCCATGGATAGCAGTGAGAACCAGTTAGTGGGGGAAATATTTATAGTGAGTGGAGTGGCTCTTTAACTAGTGAGCTATGAAGAATATGTTAAGAGTCGAAACACTATAAAAGGCATACAGCTGCATGTCAAGACCAATTTATTTAGTCTGTTTCCGAGCACACTATTCAATTAGTAGCGAGACTATTTTTAATTGCTATGCATTGCAATTTTTATTTTTTGCAGGTGTGAAGATTAAAATGTTTTGTAGCTCATTTTATGTAAAAAAACACAGCTGCACATGCTGTTTTACAGAGTCAGCTGCCTTTAAAATAGTGAGTGCCACTGTATAATTAATTACACATCCCAGAAGAAAAAGTAGAGCAGCAAGTGTACATTTGATACTACT
This sequence comes from Nanorana parkeri, assembly GCF_000935625.1. Lineage (NCBI taxonomy): Eukaryota > Metazoa > Chordata > Amphibia > Anura > Dicroglossidae > Nanorana > Nanorana parkeri. Next base: position 309,188 of record NW_017306964.1, read on the forward strand.
TATAAAGAAAGTGGGATTACTTCTGTCAAATTGGCTCTGTTGAGGGATTGTGACTCTAGCTAAACATTTGACATGTATTCACCATGTCTCTACAAGGAATTTGAAGTGCAGTATATTGTATCTTCACAGGTTACTTCCAAAGCCAAAAAAAAATATTTGAGTTGTTTGAAAAGATAAACTTAAAGGAGAACTATGGGGTTAAGGCTTTCCCCCATAGTTCTCCTTAGGGTAATGGGAGGACACAAACTAGCGTCCTCCCGTCACCCTAGGCTCAGTATACTAAGACGCCGCAGCTGAAGTGGATCCCGACAATTATGGAAAAATAATAAATCAAGGAGCAGTATCCATTGTGATTTAATCAGCATTTAATATAGCTTTAAAAAAATCACTATCGCGCGCGTGTGTAAAGGTTGACTGCATAGTTATCCTGCCCTGGTGATGACCACTGTCAGTCTTGTGGTGTGTAGACTGTTGTCCCAGAGCTGGAAAATCTCTGCACAGAGTGAGGCTGAGAGTGTACTCGTCACATGGACCTCTTACTTTTTTTTTTTCACTACCCTCTAACTTACTCTTTTGAAAAAAATCCTGTTCTTTTAAGGAGGAACTTCAGTACACAAGTCTAATGGTAAGGCTGGCAAGAGAATCATGGGTGTAGAAGATAAACTCCAAGAATTTCTACCTGGGATGTCTCTTTAATCTGACTCCCTTCCCTGGCATTCCAGTCCACATTTCTAAATGTCCCAAGTGAAGCTCTTCTTCTTTCACTTTTCCAAAGGTGCCTGGCTGCACTGCATTGTGACTCCGAAGATTCCCCATAGACCTCAACTGAAGTCAAACAATGAAAAGGACACACATGGTACAGTTCAATTAGAAAACTACAGCGTAGGTTGTGGGGTCAAAGTACAGAGACAGCAGTTCTACAACCCCGTGCTCTTCTAATTTGCCATCATACTTCCTGTTAGATTTGTAAGCAATTATTCCAGATGCCAAAAGAACTCAGACCTTGCTTTTAATTCTGTATAATTTCTGACATTACAATACAAAACTGGACAGAGTCTGTACATTTTTCTGTTACTCTTCTAGATTAGCACTGAGTTCTCTGAGAGACCCCCTTATGACTATAGTCATCCTATCTGAATCAAGTCTTGAAGGTGTACTCAAGGGAAGCACCACCCTCTCTTTACCATGACACAATGAATTGCATCAATTCCTTATTACAGTACAAGGAACCATTCAACATTGCTCTGGGAGGTCACCACAAGTGGTGCTGAGCATGTGTAAGAATGTTTGATAAAGGAGTCACTCTCCATAATAAACATACTTCCACAATTTGAGTCTGCCAAATCGCTATGCAACACAACTTAACACAATTATGCCACATTAACTTTCCAAACATGGCTGCCAAACGGTCATACATTGTGGAAACCGAATTTGCACTATAATCCCACTAACTTTTCCCTTACAGGCTGTGAAAGGTCTTTATAAAAGTTTCAGCCACTTTGAATACTGATTTAGAAAGATTTACACTGTTCACAAATTATAACATTTTACAATAAAAGAACACAGTGGCTACATAATTGGCCAACTTGGTACCGCAGCTCCTCCTATTACGTCTAATTATCTGTTTCAAACCAGATATAAACAATTTCTATGAATCCCCATGGCCAGTGATACACTTAATATGACCTTGTTATCTATTCTGCAGGGTTTGCTGAATTTAATGTCTCTAAAACGTACCAGATCAGATTGTAAATGAATGTGCATGGCCTCCCCATTTGCTTACTCTTGTCAGAGGGTGAGAAGGCAGAAAGACCCACATCTTTTACCAGCTCAGGAAACTGTCAGTCAATCAATTTTTCTGGTATACTGACATTTGATTTTGGCAGATAAAATTACCAATCTCTCTTCCAACTAGATACTTATAGCAATGTTATCTAGTTTCAGTTGTTAGAAAGCTACAGGGTAGAGGAGGGATTTAAGTGACAAGCAGTGTATGTAGGTGGGCCAGAGCCAGGGCCGAATTTACTCTCTCTGCTGCCCCAAGGCCAGGTTCCTCAACGTGCCCCCCTACCTGCCAATTGGTGAGCGGTGAGGAGCAAGTGAGGGACAGGGAGTCTCCTCCCTTTCTCCTTTACACTAGCTTGGGGCTTCAACCTTTGGGGGCGGGGCTTCAGTCAGTGGGGGCGGCTCTGGGGAATGCCTCACCCAGTATTCCTGTTCATTTATAACAGGGACTGCAGAAAAAGAGATTGAGGACTTCATATTTTTTTCAATTTTAAAAGGGAAACATCAGGGATCTTTTTAGACCTCTAATATTTCCCTGATGCCCCTAAAAGTAAAGTAACAAAATAAAACTATTTAATAACAATAAATAAAAATTAAATATTTAAAACATTTTGAGGTTAGAAAAAAATTACATTTCGGTCTTGGTTTCGGCCTGACATGTTTTTTTATTTTCGGTTTTGAAAATGTTATTTCGGTGCACCTCAAATAATAATAATAATAATAATAATATTATTATTTCGCCCCAAACACTCCACTGAAACCGCCCTCCTAAAACTCACCAATGACCTAATAACCTCTAAAAACAACGGCTACTATTCCTTACTCTTGCTATTAGACCTCTCTGCTGCTTTTGACACTATTGACCACCCGTTGCTCCTCAAAAAACTCGCTTGGCCTACAAGACTCTGCTCTCTCATGGTTCTCATCCTACTTATCTACGCGCTCCTTCAGTGTCACCTACAATTCTAACTCCTCCCCTCCTCTTCCTCTTTCTGTAGGGGTCCCCCAAGGCTCTGTCCTTGGACCCCTTCTCTTCTCTATCTACACCTCCTCCCTTGGTCAACTAATAAACTCACATGGCTTCAAATACCATCTCTATGCCGATGACACTCAAATTTATCTTTCCACTCCACAATTCTCCCCCCTCAGGCCCCGTTCACATATAGCGACATACCTTTGCAGTGGCTGGGATAGCGCGACTTTCGGGGCGACGTTCCAGTGACGATCCAGCGACGGTAGCGCGACCTTCTCCGTCGGGCTCCATAGAAAAAAAGCAAAATCGCGCAAAATCCGCCGAAAAAAGGGTCCGGTAGAAGCAACTTGCGACCGCGACGCGCGACATGGAGTTAAGACAGCTCCATTGAATAGCATTGGCCGGCGACTTCCCGCGATATCACGCGGCAAAAATGTGCGATATCGCGGCGGAAATATATATATATATATGTATATATGAATAGTATTTATGACTCCATTCATAATGATACATTGTATAATAAACTATCAAAAAATGTAGACTGATAGACATAAAAGAAAAATGTACATGAAAATAAAATCTACAGAGAAAATAGAGAGGGGAGGATGAGAGGGAACGAGAGAACTAGACAGAGTCAGTCAAAGGCAGATCTGCCAAGTGGAAGTAGTGGGTGGAAAGCTAACATTTCTGTCACTCCTCCTCCAACAAACAGTCATACACCTCTCTATATAGGTTCAGAAACGATCACTCGGCTCCTTAGCAACTAGGAGCTGTAAGCTGGGAACGTTAATAAGCACAGAAATTAGGCAAGCAAATAAGGTTAGCACACAAGTCAGTATTGCTTATAAAAAATGACAAGTGCCAGAGCACATTTCCACTACAATAATGCTCTGTTATGGGAAATCTGATTTTGACATCTGCATGCAAATCATACCATAAGAACTTAATTCCTGAATTGGCTCTCATCAGAAAATCCTTATTCAAAATGCGTTTCCACAGAGAACTACATAGTACTTACAATGAATGTTAGTTACAGTTCTTCCAGACAAGCAGACATGGCAGTAATGGAAATCTATGTCCTATAATCTGATTTCTAATCAAGGGCCCATGATATGTGGTACAATTAGATGTGTATTTATCTGTACATCTATATATATCTATATATGTATATATATAGATATATACACATACTGTATATATATACTGTATATCATGTCAATATTGTCACAATGGAGAACTTATCCTATGAGCTAGAACAGCAACCAATCAGATTCCGATCTATAATCTGACAATCGGTAAAGAATATCTGATCCTGATTGGAGGCTGTAAGGAGGCATAGAATATTTCTAGCTTTATTGTAATGATAAAGATTGTATTATGATAACATTATGCAGTTAATATAAATGTATAAAAGGATATATTATATTTATTTTTCTATTTCTATTTTTATGTTTGTAGGCAGACCAAGCTGAGCAGCAAAGGTGAAAGTGGTAAGGATTGGGCTAATCTACATGTCCAGGGACGCCTGAGCAGTAACAGCCCTTGAGATAAAAACAGTAAGCATTCCCTGGCAGTGTTTTCGTTTGTCCCAACCTCTCTCACCGCCACTTTTATTGCATCTGCATGTAAGTGTGGAACAATATATTATCAAAAACATGTGACATGAAAATAGAGGTGTATTGTAGGAGCACTGGACCTGTGGAATGGACTAGAATATGAAGTACAATTATTAAACTATTTGAAGGCAGCTCTCCATCAACATAGGTATTCTACAAAGTCCCTGGAAATGTTTGTAGAGTATTGTTAGATTAAGGGTGTCACACCGATAATGAGAATAACAGCCTCTTACACTGGTGCCCAATTGCTATCATATATGTTCTCTTGATACAAGTCCAGTACACATTTGCACACACTGGCAAAATACAAGCCCTGATGAAGAGGGATTTAAGAACCCCAGAAACCTGTTGGCTTTATACCTCCACATCAACTTAATAAGAAACTTATACTGGACTGACTTTATCAGTGTGTCACTCTCATTCCGCCAATACTCCAGAAGCGTGAGATAAAAACATATACTGTATACAGGTTATCATACAAGCCCTGATGAAGGGGGATTTGTGAACCCCTAAAACGTGTTGCTTTTTTATCTTCACATCAACTTAAAAATAGCCAATCAGGAAGCTGGGCGGGTCAGGATGTGCCACCCGGCTTCCTGATTGGTTAGGAAGCCAGCTTCACTTTGGTTGCTGGATTGGTTGCTCTTGGTTAGTGCACTTTTAAGACTGCTCTGTGGTTTAAAGTGCATCTCGACTTTTACAGCCTCATTGGGATGACAACTATTTTATATTTGTTACATGTTCCCGATCACATAGCACAACAAATACATAAATAAATTAGGGCTGTGCAAATTAACGATTAATTTCTCGATTAATCGTTAATCTTTTTGATCGATTAAAATTATTTTGATCGATTAAAATTTTTTTGATCGCTAATGAAAATACTCACCTCTCTGCCACCTTCCGGGAGTCCCGTCGGAGATCCGGGGACGTCACGGACATCGACGTCACCGGACTCCTCCCCGGTGACGTTGTCCGGTGACGATGATGTCCCCAAGTGGCTCCGTCGGCTAACGAAGGGAAGTGACGTCGATGTCCGTGACGTCAGTGTGTCCCTGGTCTTTCTTTGGGGACAGACAGAGTTTCCAGTCACTTTTACATTTCTTTCAGGTATTTATTTAGCACCAACAATTTACACAGCACTTTACATACTGCATATTCCTATCAGTCCCTGCCCTCAAGGAGCTTACAGTCTAAGGCCCCATTCACACTGAGCAACACTTACCTCGAGCGGATTTCCACACGGCCGGCATAGCGCAACTGTTCGGGCGACGATCACGCGACCTTCACCATCGGGCTGCATGCAAAAAGTGAAAAATCGCACGACATCCGCGGGAAAAAGGGTCATGCACAAGCGACGTGCGACATGGAGCTGTAAAATAGAACAGCTCCATTGAAAATCATTGGACGAGCGACCTCTCGGGATATCGCTCAGCAAATATGCGCGATATCGCGGCGGAAATCGCGCGATTAAACACTCAGTGTGAATGGGCACTAAGGGCCCTATTGCAAACACATACAGGGCCAATTTAGAAAGGAGCCAATTAACCTTCCAAAATGTCTTTAGAGTGCAAGAGAAAACCCAAGCAAGCACAGGGAGAATATGCAAACTCCTAAAGGTGCCCATACACCTTACGAATATTGGCCGATTTCCGTATGCCATGGCGTTTTCGTCCGATATTCGTAAGGTTGATGGGCAGTGTACAACCGCAAATACTGTACAATCGGTCGACTTTTGACTAACCAGCAGGTTAGAAAACTTTGGTCGATCATTAAATTTTCGCAAGGTTGGTGGTGTTTCCGTACGTCAAAATTCATACAATTTACACTGCACATGCGCAGACGAAAATATGATCATCGGATGAAAAGTTTTGTCCGATGATCGCAAGATGTATGGGCAGCCTTACAGTTAGTGTCCTGGCTGGGATTTGATCCGGGGACAATCAAGGCAGTAAAGCACAACTGCTGACCACTAAGCTGCTGTGCTGCCACCGCTAAGACCAGCTCTGAAGGTTGGCTACACAGAGATATCTAAAAGCTAAGAAATATATTTTTAAAATGATTTTTCGGTATACAGTGTGATTGGGAACACATAACAATTTGACTGCAAAAGTGGAAATACACTTGAATAAACAGGTTTGATTTGAGTGTTTCATATTTATTGTTCATCAAGCAAGCTACTATCAGTAATAATAAGAAATGTAGAAGCCAGAGTAGTGGTGGCAATGGCAGGAGATCATGTTTCTCAGCACATCTATTAGTGTGTGGGAGGAAGCGTCCTGTCCCCTGTATGTCCTTCACCGACGTCCTGTTGCTCTCCATGGTGCTGAAATTGATTCCAAGCCCCCAGAACACGTAACATGTGACGCCACTACACACCATCTGTGTATCCATCAATGGCTTCAGTGTACACAGCACACTTGTGTATTATATAAGAGGAAGGAATACATCACATAACATTGATCTTCAATAGCACCCATCACTGTGAACTTTCTCCTTTATATGGTGTACTTTTCTCCATCCACACCCCCTATTATGGAATACATTAATATGAATATACAGATGGAGGCAATGCATGGACGTGCAATCACATCTATAACAATGTATATACTGAAGACAAATAACTGCGATCTCCATCGCTCTCCCCGTGCAATGTCTATCATTTCCATTCATGGTATTCGTTTACCTTTCCCGAGTACCTGCTTTACCGGGTGAGCCGTGGCTGCTAGCTGCAGATCCGTCCTCGTTCGGGTCCCATCCCTCTGAGTCTGCGAAGCCTCACACACCACCTATTATTATCCTTCTGAAGGAGCTCCGCTCCCTGTGCCTGCGCACTGTACTGCCAAGGCCGGCTTTACGGGAACAACGGCATCCTTGGAACCCCTAGGACGTGACTGAGATGTGAGCGCCCCCGCTGGCTAGAAGGTGCAACTACAATCGTGTCACCTCTGTCCCAGCTACTGCCACTGCCAATTTTGTTTGGGCTGTGGAAAATAAATGATATTAAAAATATATACATATATATATTGAAAAAAATAATAATAGTAGCAGCGGTAGAGAGTAGGGATGCACTGATATATCTCCTTTTTCCTTGTGGCTTTATACAAAACACCAAAGATTTTCTAAATAAGCTGAGGCTTGTCTTTTAAATATTATAGGAGTCTCAGCTTATACTAGTTACCATGGATGTGGAGTCTCTATATAGTAACATCCCCCACAAAGATGGTATTGAGGCCTGCACCCCTTCTCTAACAACTTTCTCTCTCTTGAAGTGGTAAACTCTGTCATGTTGATTAGTATTGCTTCTGACCTGAAGAAGAGAAGTTAACTCCTGAAAGCTTGTCTTTTAAATATTATGTTAGTCCAATAAGAAAGGTATCCTTGCATACTACAATACTTTGTTTTCGTCTTTTTGACATCTTCTCTACTGGACTAGTACGGCTTAACCGTTTACATGATACATATCTTATCTGTATAGGTTGAACTTGATGGGCTTGTGTCTTTGTTCAACCTATGTAACTATATATATACTTCCTGGTATTCTTCATAATAGCATACTGTGGGTCAGCTCCACCCCCTGACCCCCTAACTAGTCAATAAAAAAGTACAACCCAAGAACCCAGCGTTCTTTATTTTTTCCTTGCTCCAGGACCATCCTTTATTTTATGTACCTTCGCTGATCTTTCCTCATTTCTGGCTGCATGTTGGTCGCACATGCATATACTGTGTATATATATATAATTAATAATAATTAATATATTAGCCACATACAGGTTTGGCAATACAATCTTTTTTATTATAACAGTAAAGAAAGCTCTGTGTTCATTCTGTAACAAATCAGTATTAATGAAAGCAGCTCAAAATAGTAAATGTTTCCTTCAAAACTGTCCTGGAAAATTTTTCGTTGCATATCCCAGTCGCAGCCTAGGGTCCCCTCTGATACCTCTCTTTGGGACTACAAGCATACCTACCAACTTTTTGAGAGGGAAAAGAGGGATGCCTTCCAGCACAATGAGGGGAATTTATCAAAACTGGAGCAGACAGAATCTAGAGTAGTTGTCCATAGCAACCAATCAGCTTATATCTTTCCCACTGACCATCAGTGTAAGTAGTAATCTTCCCACTGACCAACAATGTAAGGATGAATCTTCCCACTGACCACCAGTGTAAGGAGTAATCTTCCTACAGACTTTCAATGTAAGGTTTACTCTTCCCATTCACCACTAATGTACAACCATTTTTCCCACTGTCCATCAATTAAGGAATAATCTCCCCAGTGACCTCCAATGTAAGGAGTATTCCTCCCACTGACCAGCAATGTAACAAGCATTCTTTCCACTGACTACCAATGTAAGGAGTAATCTTCCCAGTGACCACCAATTGAAGGAGTAATTCTCCTACTGACCACCAATGTAAGGAGTAATCTTCCCACTGACCACCAATGCAAGAAGTAATCTTTCCACTGACCACCAATGTAAGGAGTAATCTCCCTACTGATTATCAATGTAATGTTTACTCTTGCCATTCACCAGCAATGTACAACCATTTTTCCCACTGTGACCACCGATGTAAGGAGTATTCTTCCCACTGACCAGCAATGTTACAAGCATACTTCCCACAGACCACCAATGTAAGGAGCATTCTTCCCACTGACCACCAATGTAAGGAGCATTTTTTTCCCACTGACCATCAATGTAAGGAGTAATCTGCAAACCCCCATCATTGTAGGAAATAATTGTCCCTCTGACGAGCAATGTAAGAACATTCATCCAACTGACCACCAATGTAAAGAGTAATTTTCCCACTGACCAGCAATGTAAGGAGTAATCTTCCTACTGACCACCAGTGTAAGTGGTAATCTTCCCTCTGATTACCAATGCAAGGAGTAATACTTCCACTGACCACCAATGTAAGGAGTAATCTTTCCACTGACCACCAATGTAAGACGTAAACTTTCCACTGACCACCTGTGTAAGGAGTAATCTTTCCACAGACCACCAATATAAGGAGTCATCTTTCAGCTGGCCTCCAATGTAAGGAGTATTCTTTCCACTGACCACCAACATAAGGGGCATTTTTTCCATTGATCAACAGTGTAATCAGGGCTATCTTTGACTGACCACAAATGTAAGGTGGTCCTTCGCCCACTGACCAACAATCTAAGTACGAGGTAGTATTTTACTGACATACTAATGAAGGAGGGGCACTACAATGACTGACAGTATAAATGGGCACTTTTCCATTGACCTCCAATTCAAAGGGACGCTACAATTTATGCGGTCTGCCTTTCCATTCTGCCATTATTATTAATATTAGTTTAATTGTATCATTATGGCTGAGAATCGTTTGGTTGTATAGAGCATCCCTAGGTGTCAAATATGCTAATCACACCATGTTACTTCTTAATTTCATTATTCTAAAGTCCCAATTTAATGTTCATGGTAAAGTACCTTGCGTTTTAAGTGCAATAATTACTGTGAACGTTATTTCAAGAGTCCCTCTTTGCTAAAAAGGATTATAAAGACTGGTTTAAAGTAAAACTAAAGCCAAAACTTTTTATAGCCCAGTATCAGTAAAGTCAAAACCTGTTTTTTCGTTTTTTAAAGTGAAAGGACCCTATCACATGGTCCAATCAGGAGGGGATCCATGCATCTGGTTACCCCCAATCAGGCACGATCAGGTACGGTGAAACAGATCTCTGATCCATTTATTTTTGCGGATCTGGCCGGAGTCGGAGGTTAACCAGATGTAAATGGGCACATGTCTGTTTAGATCCGGTTGCCCATACACTAACATCCGTAAACATTTACAGATCTTGACTGAATTCTTATCTTTGTAAACACAATTTTTATTGAAGCCAAAGCTAGTGAGTGACCGTTCAGTAGTCTACGAAGATCAAAGCTGCACTAGAACAGCGTCCTCTAAAGGCTGAAAGTAAAGGACACAGCCTGTTTTTGTCAAATTAATGCAGGGGATGCTATTTTTTTTTTTTTTTTTTTATAAACCACCAGCTTGTATGATGATAGGGAAGACAGCATCACACATGCATGAGATCCAGCTGTCTTCCAAAGGAGGAGTTTCTACTAGTACATAAGACAATTACCAATAGCTCAGATGTGTTCATGAATAAACATTAATTGTATGAGTTTTCAAATGATGGTTTAGGTTGTCTTCTGATGTGACCATAAAAAAATAAAATGATTAATATCCATGGTTTCTGTGTTTCTATGGCAACAAGTCATTAGTCCACTGCCCTCTTTTTGGGATGTCACCGCCTAGCTAATGCTGGTCCTTTACCTTTTTATCTCATGCTGATATATAATACCTATATTTTTATTGGGGGGCAGGGGGTGAATTCAAATATAAACATAACTATATAAGATAACTATAGATATATAAAAACTCATAGAATACCTTCATACAGTAGTCTGTATAGGAAAATAATTTTACAACAGATTATAAGACAGCATCTTTTATTGATGAATAATACAACAAAAGCATCCCCTGCCTTCTTCATCTTACAAAATGTGCATGTTCTAAAGTTTAAGGCTGACCACCCACTGTATATTCTGACTGTACAATCTCCTTTAGTTATACCATCAACTACGTAGTACAAGGGTCTGCCTGATTTGATACTAATTGGATTGATTGTCTAGGTTTTTCTCATATTATATAGTTTTGGTAAAGCTAAAAGAGATTGCACACAGACTGAAAAATCAGATTGTATAGTGTATGGCTAGCTTAAAGTAAATGTTAACTGAATGGCAATTCAGTTCCTAGAGGACTGTGTGTCGTAAATAATAGTAATTTTTAAAATAAAATACTTGTTTTCACCTTTTTTAATTTTAGGTTGCATAATCAACTCTAATACTAATACTGCTAATTGTCTAAAGCCTCTTGGACACCAAATTTAGTTTAACCCCAAATTCACTTTCACGCATGAGCATTTTCAGGTGATTCTGAAGTGCTTTTTTTGCATACATGATCGCATGTTTTTTTTGTGTTTTTCAAGCTTCAGTCGTTTTTGTTTTGGCTGATAGAGAGCAGTGTCGTCTGTGACATCATATCTCATTGTTGTCCTTGTACTTGGTTCCTGTTTTTCTGTGTTGTCTTATGAGGTCTTGTTCTGTTGGAGCTCCCAATCTGGGAAAACGTCATGCCCAATTTCTTCCCAGGCCCACTACTGCTTGCCATGGTTCATGTGATGGGCATCATTGGGGTTGCAGAGGGCCTTCAGCAGGTGGATGAAAGTCTCTACATGCAGCATGGACACTCCTGAATCTGTGGTTTCAACCCCTAGCAAGTGAACCTTAATTGCCAGATATATCATGAGTAGGAGTACTCGTGAAAATGCCCAGTATTGGCACCAATATCAGTATCATTATTGGTGCATCCCTAGTCAGTATATCCAAAGTGTTCTGTCCTCTTCTCTGCTGCCGACTTCTGAGACAAGGTGGGAGTGGAGACGAGGGGGGTGCCGCAGCTGCAGGAGAGGGGTGAGGGCCACATTAAATGGCCTGGCGGGGCGGATTCGCCCCGTGGGCCTTGTGTTCGACACATGTAGTTTAGACTATAAACACTTTAAACACAGGAGTATGTAATGTATAGCACAGCTTACAGAGTTATTGATCAGTAGGAGGAACAATGCCCCAATATTAGTGGAAGGAAACATTTCTCTGAAGCCAGTGGTCAGAAGAAATGTCCAGCACTAAAGGGAGGCAAAATGGTCCAATGTCAGTGATCAATGGGAAGCAAAAGTACCTTGGAGTTCTTGGCTGGAACAATACCCTGGTGTCAGTGATTGCAAAAAAATTCTACCATTTCAGTGGTTGGAAAAACCCCCTGGCATCAGCAATCTATCAGATCAACCAATACTACCCTTCCTCCACCACCCTGCAGACCTTTTACGTTACAGCAGCCTGCCAGGACATGGGGGCATTTTTTTTTTCAAATCCCAGAACAGTTCTGTGCAAATTGGGATTGTTGGGGGTGTGGGTATGGAATCTTTTTCACAATACCCCCAGTGCTGACAGGCACAAATGATGGTATCAGGATGGGAGAGGATTAAACACTTACTGCCCCCTTACTATCAGGATGCAAATAGGCAACCATTCTTATGAAGTGGTATGTATTATGTAGCATGTCATATTTTCACTTATATCGTCATGGATTAACATTAAAGGAGAACTATGAGGTGAGTGCTTTTCACTCACCTCATAGTTCTAGCCGACCTGTGACAATGAGACTGTCACAGGTCGGCTCAGTAGATCGGGAGGGGAGCGAACATATATCGGCGTTCGCTCACCTCTCGATCCTGTCACGGCTCTCTGCCGTGACAGGGGAGGGGCTGGATTCCCCCCTCCCCGCTCCGATCCTCCATCGCCGACTGGCGGATCGGACGGTGGAGGGGGCAGGTGTGTCCTCCCGTTACCCTAAGGAGAACTATGGGGAAAAGCCCTGACCCCATAGTTCTCCTTTAAACAAGATTGATATAAATATGCAGAAATTAAAGTCAACGTAAAGTTTTAACTCCTGATGTAAGTACTTATTCCACATGGGTGATTTTAGAAATCATTGCTATTGGATAAGCTTAACAACCAGGCAACTAGAATTTGTAAATTCCAAGATCAGAAATGGAAGCCTAGATATTTATATCAGCGCAGGTTTCCTTTAAATTTGAGGACTGCATCATGATATACATTTATATGGTTTATTCTTTAGTTGTGGTAGCATAAAACATCTGTCAAGCTGTTATTATAGCAATGGTAAAGACGCAAGTTAATGGTTTGAAACGTATTTCTAACATTTGTATGAGACATATAAATCTGCCATGCTGTAGCTGTTCTAATGACAAAAGCACATCTGAATGACTTTAATCATATCTTTAATATTTGTATTGCTGTAGCAAAGACAAACACAAAATGTAATGACTTAAAGCATGTTTAATGTTGCAGTATACCATTTACAACCCGGTCAACCATAATTTTATTAACATTGGGCCGATAACTTCGACTTCCTGATATAGCTAGGACTTATTTCAAACGGTAAAAAAATGGGGACTGCCATTGCTGACTTGTTACGGTACAATCTCAGGGCCTGTCATTCTTATCTTTGCTTCACTACCTTCTCTACTTTGTGACACAGTGACTTGAACAAGTATGCTGATTAGGTGTCATGCATTCAATGGCTGCTTACCTATTTTGGTGACAATTAAAAATGAACAATTTTCTGTTACCTTAAGTCCTGGAGACAGTGTTCAGTGGTCACCAGGACACAGACAGTAATAAATGTAGAATAGGGGTACATTGCCTGAACCATTCTATTCAGAACTAAAATAAAAGTTTGGGCTTTAGCTACACTTTAAAAATATGTTATGAACCCATCAATAGCAGTAAATGACTAAGATCTCTGGTATTTTATGATCTGTTACCTTGTAGTTTCTACAGACTGCATGAGAATGTTAGGGTCACAAATGTTTCTAAGGTGGCCCCATGGGATTAGGGCCCTCACCCCCACTGTTTAGATTTACACTATTTAGTTTTATTACTTAGTTGGCTGTGTTCTGTTTTGTGGCTCTCCTCTTTTCTCTATTTCAGGTAATGTTTCTAACTGTTGCTAGGGAAATAGCTTGGTGGGATGACTAAGGAGATTTGACAGCAGCTGGTGTCAGTCCTATCAGGTGGAACTAGATATCAAATCCGTGTCTACTCTCATCTTCAAATGCATGGTCCCTAGGTGTTATTGTCAGCTGTTATATCTTTAATCAAGTTGAGCTGCCTGGGATGGATAACCTGCTACAGGAGATACTCTGTTGAGTAAACATATCAGGAAGAGAGGAGTGGCTGCACAACTGCTTGCCCAATGCACCATCATCCTCACATTCCACAGCCCTTAATCTGCCCGACCAGCCTCTGGGTGACAGCTGTGCAGTAGTTGCCAGTGCAATGGCAACTATATCTATAGGGTGACCTATGCCCATCTTACAACATCTCCCAGAATTAGATCTACCATCTAATGGACTTGCGTGGATTTACAGTGGGTATTCTGGAAGATCAGGCAATGTTGCTTTTGGAGTTGACACAACAAATTGCAGCTGACAGACTACTCATGGGGAAGCTGATCACCTGCATGCTGATCCCCAGTGCCTGCTCCATGGACACCCTGAGGAGAAAGTGTGCACTGGGTCCCTCAAACTATAAATATGTCAATGCCATGACAGGGCTTTCACCATCGACCATGACTGCTGGGAGGAAGAGGTGAGACTTACACCCAGGAGGGTTAGAAGGCCCTGGAGACCCTATTCTCTATCTAGACCAGATTACTTCAAAGCAACAGCAGTAAATGCAATGGAAGGCAGCTCTGAAACTGCTGCTGCTGTTCTACATTCGATGGACCAGCCTGGACTTTCTCAAGCACCTGACTTTCTGTGCATCAAGCACCTCTTGCTGTACAAGGGTAGATGAATACATTTGGGTGGAAGGGAAATCTATCTAGGGTAGGGCAAAGTTTATGTCAGCTTGCCTGTTGTCCCTCCCTCCCCTTCCTCTGTTAAAGTACGGGTGAATGCTGTTCATTCTAGTTCATCTCTCATCTATGATCTACTCACCTTCCAATTCTTCTGTTTTACTTTCTTCTCCTCTCATGCAAACCATTAGGCAAAGGGACGTAGAGAGCTGTAATAAGGAAGCTTTAACCTGTGAAATGTCTCTGCTTGGTTATAACCAGTCCTTAGCTGCCAAAAAGAAAATATTGCATGGTGATTATATCAGTGTGTTATCTTTATTCTCTAGCCAGAAATATTTGTAGCTAAATGGAAGGAGGGCACTAAGGATGATAGGAGAAGACCTGTCACCAGAACATTTAAAAATTGGTTGCAGGCTTTCTGCATTTTCTCCAGTATATTGGGTGATAAGAAGCCTGAGTTAAACTCTGGCCTTTCCCAACATCTTGATAATGTCTTGGAAGCTAACAAGCATTTTGACAACCTCACCCGGTTTTATTATGATGAATTCTATTGGTAAAATTCTCTGTGCACCCTTTGATAAAACGGGGTTCAAAAATATTGGGCTGTGGTTAAATCTTATAATTCCACATTCTTTTATTGTTTGCCTCCGGCGATTCATTGCTTTAAATGCACACATTCGCAGGTTCCTTTGACAATTAAGCGGCTTTTCTCAACAGCTCAGAGGCCAGTGAGCTTAGTAAAAATGTTCCCAGGTCAACAGATCAGAATGTTACTCATTAGTGGTTTTCTTAGTGGTTTCTGTCTCCTGCCTTTTGAGGGAAAAGGTTGCATATGGGTTGAGTCCAGTAAGCGCTTTGTCAGATGTAGCTTATCCCATTTTGCGGATTTTAATTTGTCACCACTGAGTGTATAGGCTTATACATCACATTTAATTGCCTAAAGATTCTTTTTTAAATGATCACATTGATAATGTGCCTTATACCACATTTAAAGATGCCCTTTCAGTGATCAGATCTTTTGGTACTGGTGCTTTGTTGGCTAAAAGCAATATAAAGTCCACCTTTAGTTGATTGCTTATTTAGTCTGGTTCCTTTAATTCTTAAGTTTTTCAGTTAGATGATTTTATTTAGCCTCCCTATGGGGTGCTCACCATCATGCTTATCTTTTGAATCTCCATCAGTTTTTGAAGTGGATGGTTAAGCATAAGTACACTGAGGGTTGCATTGTTCACTATCTGGATGATTTCGTGTTTGTTGGGCCCAATAAATCCTTTATTAAATTTATTTTAGCAGTTAATGGATCACATTGGTGTACCTTTGGAAGCCTAAAGCAGTCCCTTTTTGTACATCTCGCGGTATACTGAGACGCCGCAGCTGAAGCGGATCCCGACAATTATGTCTGCATCCGCCCAGCTGCGTGAGTGACAGCTGGCTCTGCCTATCTAGAGGCAGAACCAGCTGTAGTCAGTCAGCGCTGGAGGATCGGAGCGGGGAGGGGGGAATCCAGCCCCTCCCCTGTCACGGCAGAGAGCTGTGACACGATCGAGAAGTGAGCAAACGCCGATATGTGTTCGCTCACTTCCCGATCTACTGAGCCGACCTGTGACAGTCGCATTGCCACAGATCGGCTAGAACTAGCACTCACCTCATAGTTCTCCTTTAAGGTATATTACAGACCATTAATTTTGACCATTCATGATGCAAAGCACCTCAATGCATTACAAACATGCTATTTTTCGGGTGCCGCACTTGAGGCCCTCTATGATTTTTAAGTTAACCACCACTGCTCTAAATCATGCTCTGTTATTTCAGGTTTATTGCAGGAAGATGTTTGGCTGGTGGATTTTGCTGGTCAGTGATTTAGTATTTTTTTATGGCCACTAAATGAAGCTGAGGCGCATAGGAAATAAATACTAATTTCATATGTTCATCAGCCCCATCTAGTGGCCATAATGCTGTATTTACCTGAAGCTACATTCGATGTGGAAAAAATATCCTAATAACTTTAGTAGCTGCCTTCATTCGCACAGAACAATTGTACACGCAATTTTGCATTGCAAATGGCTCTGTAAATTGTTTATAAACACAACACAAAGTTTTCCTTTACAGCTCTGAAAGTTTGTGTGATCTAATGTGGAGAGCCACAAAGGAAGTGAGTGTTGGAAGACTTCCTCTGTTGGCTCTCTGATAAGTGCCAGCTGAGACTCAGGGAGTGGATAAGCCATTCACAAATCTGAAGGTCTCCAGTCCACCATGATCTCTGACGCTATCTCTGCCCCCTAGAGCCTCCCATCTAGATGTACCTGGGGCAAGACAATGGAGGGGAAAAACAACAAATCTTAGGTAGCGACTTACATCAAATTAGGAGACAACTTCCTGTTCTGAAAAACAAATCTAGCAAACTCTCCTGTTTATTGCCACAGTTATATACACAAACCTAAAAGTAAAATGTACTGGTTAAGAGGGTTACAATGCAATTGCCAGTTCAAGCATTGTACTTCCTAAATGTAACTGCAAATGAATCCAATCTTCTCTAAAACATCCACTTGTCTCATTGATGTTTTCCTGTATCTGTACCAAAATAGGAAATGTGAACCCTTGCAAGAGTTGAAAAGAAGCGAAGACTTACTAATTCCCTTGGCAATCAGACTGATTAGAGTACATAAACAGACCCGCTCCTTTGAGTATGAATGACTTAAGGCAATCATAATTCTATATACAAGTTAATCAGCTTGGAGATAGGTTCCTTAGTAAAGGGTATTGGGAAATTTGGATCCCTAAGCACTCATTAAAAGTGGGCACTGATCACTGAAAGCAAACTTTGAGATCATTTAATTCAATTAGTTTCATAATGCAAAATTATCATTAATTCTTAACATAAGCTGCATAACCCTGTTTGAATTTTTCTCCAACCTCTTAGAGAGGAATTTTGTAAAGAAGTGTACAATATACTTCTGAGAATGTCATATTCATTTTTACTTTATCATATTTCTTTTGCTGTTAATTCTGTATGCTATAGGTATTAATTTAATCACATTTATTGTATAATGTTTTATCTATATGTACTATAGGTGCCTCCAACTACTGTGAATGCATGTTGGAACATATGATTATAATGACCCCTGTTTTGGAGCTATTACTGCACCACTTAGGGCCCATTTACATTTATCCCAGTTCTTGAGGTGTGTTAAGGCGTGCATGTTAATGCGTGTTATGTTGCACAATAACGTACATTGCTATATGTAGTATAAATAGAGGAGTGCAGACAATGTACAGAGATGAAATATCATGGTAAAGCACAACCGAGGCCACAGACGTAGATGTGCAATCAGATCAACATTGTAAATAAAATCTTCTTTTTCATAGTGTTATCTCCACTTTCCTGTAACAACAGTTGTGCATGGTGTCTAAATATCACTGTGCATTCCAATAGGCAATAGAGCTAGCCCTAGTGCTCAGAGTAGTCATCACTCAGGAACAGACCTGAACAGCCATGCCCCCGGCCCCTCCCCTTCTCGGCATACATGTTTGCATGAGAACACTTATGATGAGGGGTGTGGTTGCTCAGCACAGAGCACTGGAATGTAAGGGCAGAAAGAATGATGATATCATGAAACTCATGTAGCATGATAATGTCAGCGCTGCCAGCTGTAGTATTGTACTGTGAGCCCAGGCTGATGTGAAGATACAGCCATGACACCCTGCGCTCAATGGAAGTAGGTTAAATCACAGTGGGCACCCTTCATTCAAGAAGAGCACTGTCACCTGATGACAATGGAAGACAAGTACAGCAAATATGGAGCATGGAGATGTTAAGTATTGCTTTGCAATTTATTTTTAATACAGGAGGGGGGGAATTAAGCTGGACATGTACTTTAAGCCTACCTCTAATGCTATGTTAGCTCCATCTCCTGTGCTAGTCCACTCTTAAAAGTAAGTGTCATATATCTGAGTGGAGACTGGAAGTGTGAGGAGGCCTGCCTTGCACCTCGTGTTCCGAGGCCTCTGGGGATGGGTACAGAGACCAAGTGGACAATGAGTGGCACGAGTGCCAGTGGTGAGGAGCACCGTGCAAACCGAAATCCAAGTAAACGAGCCGGGGTCAGTTCCAATCGGGCAAACGCAGTACAGAAGGGTTAGGCAGAAGAGAAGTCCAATAAACGTATACGAGGTCAAGGGCAGCCAGCAGGCAAGAGTAGTCAAATCAATTCCGGGTCTCAACAAGTCAAACAGAATATCACAGAGCACAGGAACAGGGAGTAGCTGACAATAATCAAGCAATCTGGTAGTGTTCAGGCTGGGCTTATATAGGGCAAGTAATGAGTGAGCTAGGTCACTTCCTGTGCGCCTCCTTGGCGCGTTTCCGCTTTGCGGAAATGACTTGTCTGCACATGCGTGGGTTAGTGCGGTTCTGTGCATTACGAGAATGCGCCCTTGGCCCATGCGCAGTTGGCGCGGAACTCTTACAGTAAGCCTAAAGGCTTTGCATATGGCCACTGTGAGGATATGAGTTTAAAGAAGACTGCGGTGTGTTTTTGGTGCTTCCACAGGATAACCTTCTAATGCTCTATAGTAGCAGGAAAAGGCATACTGGATAGAAAAAAATGCTGCAGGTATAAATTTCCTCTAGGGCCGAAGCTTGCCTGCCCCTTCTCACCTTTTAAAGATACTATTTGAAGTTTTCTTTTAGGATTGATTCACGCCTTTGCATTTTTGCCTGATGTACTTTCCATTGAAATAAACGCATCGAACAAACAATTGTGATAAACACATGGTATACCAAGGTGAATCATAACCCACATTAATTCACATCAATACACATTAACACATGATGTGGCATCTTCTTGAGCGAGATATAATGAGTGTTGACATACATTTTGATGCCTTTCTATTGATTTCAATGAACAACGCATCAGACAAAAATACAAACATTGTGAATATAGCCCAAAGTCTCATTGGAACATTAATTGTTCATTAGGGGATTCTTTGTTTTACCCTTGTTAGTTCTGGATTGTTAAATAAAGGAACATCATTAAACACCAATTGATTTCCGGTTTCTCAATATATTTAGGCTTATCAAATGTCTCATGATATTATTATTAGAATGTTTTTAGTGTTATTCTGGAGTGTTTGTCCTGGCCAAGTGTAGGGGATATCACAGATTCATAAATGTTGGCCATCATTATTATTTTTATTTCAGGCGCAATAACCTTCATGAGAGAGAACTACAATCTGAGAAATGTATGTCAGTCATTGGTGACTCATATGAACACGGCTGGGCAAATTATGCAGTGACTCATGCTTACATGTTCCACTGACAGTGTTGAACTATACATCTGTATAATTTGCTATACATAGGCTCAGGGAATGTCATCTTTAGAGCAAACCACTAGAATATCATCAAAATAAATCATATTTTTATGTTTTCAAGAAACACATCTAACTCAATTGCTATATTATTTACACAGCTATTGCATGAAATGGTGCTCACTTTGAGGTATGGAATGAAAGGATTTGATAAGTTGATGCTCTGTATGTGATTTGTAGTATTTGTATGTTGATGACACTCAGCTAAGGATATCGGTGAACTATTTTCTTTTCCTTTCTCTTATTATTTTTGTATGTTTCTATTAGCAATAGTGAGTGGATAAAAATCTTTTTTCTATTGTTGGCAGTACATCTGAAATAAAAGAAGTGAACATTGTATCCTATGAATAAATATTAGTTAGTGGCTGAAATGTATGCAACAACAGCATATATTAATGAAACTGTAATTGTATTTAGACACAAGTACATGGGAATCACAGGCAATGAAGCATACAGGGGAAAAATTAGGCAGGCTTATGAACATTTGAGCATATGAAACTCGAGCACAAATTGAGCTAAACCACATAAAGGTTTCCTGGCTAATCAGGTGACAAGGTCCTTATGCTTGAGTTCCAAGATCTGTGCACTTGTGATGATAGTGAAGACTGAGAATCCCAGTCTTCACTATATTCACAGTTTTTTCTCCAAACTGTATGGAGAAAATAGGGAAGTTGTGCTGAGCAGCATGCCACCCTACTTTTCAACAAAATTCATATGTCGGTAACAAGATGGTCAGATTTTTTTGTCTGTGCTACAATCTTCAGCCTGTGCTTAGCAGTCATGGATGTCGACACATCTGGCAAAAACAGATGGAGATGGAGTGTCCAGTGTCTTCAAAGGACTTCTGATGATTCCCTGTTGTAAATGGTCACTTTGTAAATGGTCTGGTGTGCAGTTTAGCAATACACAACTGTGAGGCTGGGAATACTGACCTATGACTGAACTCTCAGAGCCAATGTTTATGCAAATTCCAAGCACAACTTTATTACAATGTCCACACAGCTAGTAAGACACATTAGACCTCCTAGGAGAAATACACATAATAGACCTGTCATATTTAGCATCTAAGAAAACGTAATTGAATTCTGCTAGATGATATGCTAATTCATGGATTGTGAAACCTTGACACATGGAAATATAGATGTAGCCAAGATAAATTGGCATTAAGGCTGTATCCACTGGGTATTATAAAACACTCCAGCCCATTTACAACACACCCCTCAGTGTTTGATTGGCTAGGGCAGCTAGCTCTTTACCACCCTGTCTGAGGGACAAGAAAAGGCATCTACACAAGCAGATGGCAGCTCTTGTTTACCATCAGAACTAGTAAAGAATACAATGATTAATGTATGGGGCCATTGAGAAAGAAGTCACCAGCACTCCACTCCTTAAATAATTAGATCCAATATTTCAGGGCCACGCAGGGTCCCTTTCCAGGGTAACATAGGGTAAAAAAAGGTAACTTTGTTACTCTGAAAAAAGGGACCCTGCAAGGTCCTATAATGTTTGATCATTCTGTGACAAATCTGAGTTGATTGTTTCACATTTTTGGAGTTCTGGTGACTTCTCTTTTACTTGTGATTTCTGCACGGTGCCTATTACTATCTATTGCTGTCACTACAAGCACCAATCTATCCCTGTGGTTGCATTGGCTGTAAGGAGTGTAGTTTAGAGCTACAATTTCTTATTTATGAGGGCCAGTGACTGTAATATCACATGAGACATAATCTGCAAGTGATTCAAACTTTGCATTGTACCAAAGAAACGGGTGCATTTCACTTTTAAACCTGTTTAATTTACTGTTGCTCATGTCTGCTCTGTTTTGTAAATAATGTTTGCGTAATTTTTCTTTTCATTAAAACAATCTTTAAAAATCATTAAGCTGAATCTCTAAATGCTCTAGCTAGAAATTTAGAACTCTGCCTCTCTGGATATGCTACTGTTGTGTAAACTCTGTGGCATTCCTGTCTGGGCATGGCAGAGAGTGATGCAGACATTTTAAATAGGTTAGAATCACAACCACAGGTGCTGTGAATGGCAGGGCTGGATTTCCTACATGGCCAACCAAGGCCCGGCCTTGGGGCAGCAGGGAGTAGAGGCGCAGCAGGGGTGTGGAACTGATATCTCCCGATGCCTGGGCGGGCAATTGTTTGTTTATACATTTAGCCCTGCTTTGGCCAAGCAGAGCTAAATATACAGCAGAGAAGCCACCGCTTGTTTTGCACAAGTGATCTTGGCGACTTTGTATGCAGCCTGCAGGTCTCCCATTCTCCATGGTGGTGGTGGGGGGTTGGCAGGTAGGGGGGGGGCTTTGAGGAACCTGGCCTTGGGGCAGCAGAGAGAGTAAATCCGGCCCTGGTGAATGGTGCAGGTTTTTGCTAAAACACATGGTGATACTGTAGCTACTGTGTGTGTGTGAAGGGTTATGCCCTGTCCCAGCGGCAGTCATTCTCAGGCTGCTGGTGCTTGGATTGTTGTTTCCTGATCTGGAAAATATCTGTGCAGGGTACGGCTGTGAGTGTAATTGTCACAGCAGCTACTGCAGCTTTTAGGAAAGGATCCCATTTTCTGTGTAGGATTCAAATGCTTTTTATATTATGGAGGGTGCAGACAGAAGAGTGGAAACATCTTGGGGTAGGCCTGCAAGCCCAAAAATCCAAGCTGAAAGAGAGCTGAGGAAGAAAAAAGGCATTTTGTGAATGGGCAAGTAGTGAGGAGGGGCAGGGATGCGACTGGAGGACTTCACTGCTTGAGTCTTTTTTTGGGGTGGCCTGGCATTTTCATTTCAAAAGAAAGTAGGGAAAGTTTTTTCAAACTTTTTGGACTTTTCTTGTTTCTGTGTTAAAAAAATGTTACTAAATACTACCAAAAGAAAGCTATCTATTTAAAAAATTATATAAAGTTAATTTGGGTACAGTGTTGCATGGCTATGTAATTGTCAGTCAAACTATCACAGCATTGAAAACTGGCCTGGTAATGAAGTGGTATATACAGACTGGTACTCAAGTGGTTAGTTATTTATAACCTGTTTAGTTATTGCAACCAATCACCACGTTCAAACACAATGTGTGGTGCTTTAACACCATCTGGCATGGATCATACACAGGTTCAGGTCATTGGATGAATGGAGCTGTGGGGGAGTGCGGGAAAGGTTTAAATAATGTGGGCTGGGAGGAGAGCTTTAAGGAGCATATGTTTAACCACTTAAGTTCAGGGCATTGCTTTAGAATGGTAAAGGGACATCAGCTATTTGACCCCAGAGTCATTTTAAAATGGTGTCCAGACTCAGCCCCCCCACCACCACTAGCACTGGAACTGCTGGCTGTCAGTGATTGTCAGAGTTCAGCACTAAGTCCAGGAGCTAAAGCAATCAGCTACTGAGCTTCAGATGCAATCACTCCTCAGATTGCTGAATGAAGATTGCAGATTGTAAATGTAAACACTAGGATTTCGCATACTATTTTCATCGGGAGTGTAGTGATGTAAAAATATCTAACGCTGGATTAAAGATCAATAATTAAAGTTATCTGTTAAACAAAATTACAATTTTAAAAACTGTATGTAGTTTTTTTTATCTAGCTATAAGGTGGGACTTCAAGCTCCCTATCATGTATATGTATCTGTCTGCTTAACACCTGCTCTGAAAAGTCTGTTGTTCACAGACCTAAATTAGTTCAAGCTTAAATTTACACAAGTGAATGACTCATTGCCAATTGGACAATCACTCAAACCATGACTCCAAACATGCTGCTTCTGTTGTGCTGTCTGCTAGGCTAACCCATAGTGCTTTTGTCATATAAGAAATGTTTTTTTGTAAATAACAATTGTATGTATGTGTGCATGTGTGTGTATATATATATATATAGATCTATAGATATATAGATCTATATATATATCTATATAGATCTATATATCTATAGATCTATATATACAGGTGAAACTCGAATAATTAGAATATACTATATATATATCTATATATGTATATACTGTATATATAGCAAACAGACAAATATGAAACATCACTTTATATAAACTGAAAATAAAAAAAATCACCCAAACCCAGTTTCCTTTTTACATGATGAAAATGAGGGATTATCTCAAAAAAGGGAACATGCGGATAACATATGCAAATAAATGTATTTTTGAGGTCATATAAATGTTCTTTTTGTTATACGTTGGTTTTAACCACAGTCTCATGATTTTACTATTTCAAAAGCTGGAGTACAATATGTGTCCTCATGATGAGACAGCAATCAATTCATGTATGACAGGTGCATTAAAGACCTGACTTGACATCAGAGGGACACACTGAGCTGTCACTACTGACAAATGACACTTATCATACTCTATGCTGCTTAACCCAAAGCAGTATATTAATTAGCCAGACATTTATGCCCCCAGCAAAGGTTAATGCGTGTCATTCTTTTTACTAACTCTCCAACTAAATAATTAATATGATCCACAACAAGAATTAATTGTTTAATTTTTTATGTAGTGGATTAGAAAGAAGTAATATTAAATACTATAGACAATTAGAAGTCTAACTTTACTTGCTACAGGCACTTTTAGGGAGATCATTAAAACTGCTGTGGCCTTTGACATCCAATTAATACATTTTAAACACGTGAACCTGCCAAGACAGAAAATCAGCATGTCTTTTACATTTATCAAAAACAATTATTTCTGCTTAGAACAAAGAAAATGCATTACTGCACAAATCATTACCGCAAGGTATTTTAGATAGATGTAAACTTTGATTCCATTGAACAGTACGCAAAAGTGATTCGGGGCCTTTTTTCTAGAGAACAAATAGAATGTAGCTTAATCTAGATATTATAAGAGGACTGGGGTTGACTTACAAAAGGAGTAGACAATGTAGTTACCGTATGTTTTCACCAAATATCCAATCATGCAGGGGCATTTTAAAAAAACGTCGGCTTCACCAGGCTAAATTCACGTTTGATACATCTTGCTAATTACTGCAAATGATGATGTATCTGCCATTAGAAAATCTTGCAGTGATAGCAAGAGCATAGAGATTCTCAATCACCTAAAACACCTTGATACATAAGGATAAGTCTTGATATTCAATGTGGACACACAGCTACTTTTAGTAAATACGTTTCAGAAATCTCTTCAAGACAAGTAGAGTAAAGCTCTTACCATTCCATCCTTGGAGATAAAATCACTTCCCCCTCCCTTTTAGACCTCCTCATGTATCACTTCCACCTCCCTTTCAGATTGTAAGCCCTCAGGGGCAGGGCCCTCCTTACCATCTTGTCTTGAATTGTATTGTGATTGTAATGTCTCCCTTATATTGTAAAGCTCTGCGCAAACTGTTGACGCTATATAAATCCTGTATAATAATAATAATTCTCTTTTCCCTACAAATAGAAGTCTCTCTTACTTGTCTGGACTCATTTATTCATTTGTCAGCAAGATGCTCTCTTTACACACTTTTGCGCCTTGTTCTTCCTTTGGGGGCATTTAGTCCATAATCCATTTATGTCGCCACACTCACCTACTGTACAATCACGTGGTATTCTACAGTTTCTCCTCACTCTACCAGAGCGCCCTTTCAAAGCAGCATTTTCAATAGTAGGCTGTAATGCAGCAAACACAAGGCAAATAAAATGAAATATCTTCTTTAGCTCCATGCTGTCAGGACTTACCTGTGCAATCTCCGGGGGTCATGGGCTGTCAGGCCGCCACCTCCCATGGCCCTGTCCTGGGCTGTGTGCTCCATTTGCTGGGGAGAGCTGTCGGTATGCCTCCCATGCTCCCTGGCTCCATTGGCTACTGCTCTGTCCCTGTCCGCCTGTGTGATTTTCTGAGAGACACCGCTGTGCTGGGCATGTGTGAGCACACTGAACCGCCTCTTAACCCCTTCGCTGCCAAGCCCTGTGTTCCACTGTTTAACTCAGCTTGCTAGACCTTTTTTGCAATTTTTCCCCTTTTTTTATTTTCAACTGCTGCTTTTAGAGTTTGTAAAAGACCCCCAAACCATACAAAGAAATACACAATAAAATCGATAAAAGCACACTAAGATCAGTGCACAAAAAGCCCCCACTTTCCCATCTCAATCTAAAAGATAAAATTGTATTGAGTTAATAAATAACAAATATTTGTTAATTTTAAATTGTGCCTTTTTGCAAAATGGTAAAAAAAGGAAGGAACGCAAAACTGTAAATAAGCAACTTATGCTATCAATCTGTGCTGTGGTAACGCCCGATCTGCAGTGCCATTTGTGGGCTCTGCTGGTGTGTATTGTTATAAAATGAAGCAGGCATTCATTTAATAGCAACACAGCGTATCACAACACACGGCAATACGTCACAATGCTTTGCCATGCCCTGCCACGCAGTTGAATTAGTGTTATTTTAAAAGGAAAAAAATAAAAAATCAAGCACTGCGATGTGTTCTACCAATGCACCATAGCGGCATATGTATGGCGTACACCACAATATGCTGCACACTGTTGCACGTGTATGTTATGTGTGTGTGTGTTTTTTTTTACTATTTTAATTTTTTATTGAAATTTTTTTAATTTAATTTTTTTATTGTTGTGTTGTTATATTACTGTTGGGGGGCTTCAGGAAAATATTAGTGGTCTAAACAGACCCCTGACATTTCCCTTTTGAAAAAGAAAAAGAGATTGATGACACAAAGTCCTAAATCTCTTTTCCTACAGCCCCAGCACTGATTGGACAGAAAGCACTCAGTAGGGAGGCTTCCTGTTCATTCACAAACCAGATTTTTGTTTAATAGCTCTCATCAGCAGCTTTTCAGTCACGGATGACAGCTATTCATTTACAGGGGACTCTCAGGGGGACCCTTCTGCTATAGGTTTCATGAACTAATAGCAAAAGGGTGAAAGCCAGCGATGTAAGGCATACTGAGCTGGCCAGCTGGAAACAATTGTGTTCTGCTGTATACCTTATGTCGGTGGCAGGGAAAGGGTTAAAGGGACAGTGTGCATTTCTGAAACCAAGTCTTCACAAAGGTCCTCCTTTGGCCATGACATCAGCAGTGCACCAACTGGTATAATTTCAATTCAATCTAATTAGTCCATGCTTGGTTATTGCAGAGCTTTGTCTTTTGTAGTGCCTGGCGTTATTATTCTGCTGATTTCCTGTGTCTTGAGGTTTGGCTTCGTTATCTGACCCTGATCCTTCGCTGCCCTCTCTGACCTCTATTTCAGTTACTGAATACGAGTTTGGATTATGATCTAGCTACAGAGTTTCTGGACTTTTACCTGTGCTGGTTATCACTATGTAAGAGGCCATATCTTTAGTACTGGAGAGTCTTTCTGCGTTTGGGCTTCTACTAACCTCTCCTGAAACCTGCACACAAATTAAAATGATGGAGCTCATATTCAAATTGGGATATCATTACCACAGCCTCAACAGAATCACAATGAGTCAAAACGGGTATGCTTTAGAAAAGGTTAGACAAGATAGAGGTGAACAAAGCACCTGGACCAGATGGTTTACACCAATGTTTCTTCAAAGAGCTGAATTCTGTTTTTTCAACACCATTGTTTCTAACTTTTATAGACTCTTTAAAGGAGAAGTATTTGGAGAGTAAAACATAATCTTACTAATACTTATAGGTGACATGGGACACTGTAGACTCTATATACCAAGAGCTGAGTGATCATGAACTGCTAATCACTTGGGACACAGTCTCCTCCCTGTAGAGAGTAGTTTAAAAAGGGATCAAAGTCTTTACCAAGCAATTACTGACCTACTACTACTGACTACTGTAAGTTTCTAGTTCTATAGTCAGGAAGAAACTTGAACAGAAAACTGTCTGAAACTGAAGCCAAAACATTTTTTTTAGTTTTGGATAGAGTAAGGGAGGGATATAACTAGGGATGCACCGCTATATCGGCCGCCGTAACATATTGGCCAAAAATCGGCCAAATTCTGCAATATAAAAGGCTAAAGAGTTTAGATTTATTTTGTTTTCAATTCTTTTCCAGAAGACTTGTTTACAGTGATTTAACAATTTAAGTTGTCAATATAAAAGCAATATTGAACACAATGAAACAATGACTCACATTTGGTTTGCCTGAGAGAGACTAGACTTTGGGTCTGAGTTTATAACCTTATACGTACAATACTACATACAAATTTAAGTAAAACCCCACTGCAAGCTTTACTCATTAAGCCCATTTCCACCCTCCTTTGAACCGAAGGGTTGCTGGTCCAACATATATTTACAGCCACTAGATTAACCACTACTAAAGCCTGGCGATCTCCAAATCTCAGCTTCGAAGGTGGTTAAGAATAAACTGAGTGGTGTCATGATCAATGAAAAATTGACTGCAATACTGGCTGATACTCATGCTGAATGTCTCTTAATTTGGCAACCATGGATCTCTCACTCCCAACCTTCGAGATTTGTAGACATGTGCGATTCATTTCGTTCGGAATCGAAATTCGGACGAAATTTCCGATTCGTTTTTTGGATGAAATTTCGTTGCAGCAAAGTGACATTTGAGAACAAAAAAACATTTTTTTCAGTCTTAAATGTCACTTTGCTGCAACGAACGAATGAAACAAATTAGAAATTAATTAGAAACGAAATTTCGTCCGAATCCGAATTCTGAAACGAATTGACTTTCGGACCCGAATTCCGAAAAACAAAATAAAGCAAAATCTGAATCAAAACGAAACTAAACTAAACAAATT
Source organism: Nanorana parkeri (assembly GCF_000935625.1). Lineage (NCBI taxonomy): Eukaryota > Metazoa > Chordata > Amphibia > Anura > Dicroglossidae > Nanorana > Nanorana parkeri. The sequence continues at coordinate 338,089 of NW_017306964.1, forward strand.
TTTGCTGGTGCACATATTTGATCCTTCTTGTTAACACTTTTTGTGACTTGACCCCTCAAGACTCTTCTTCCTCTCTTCTCTGTTCTCTTCTGTATCTTTCTCTGCTATCCCTTTTTCCCCTTTCTTCTTTTTGTTTACTTTCTTTTCTTTTCCTCCTTCCTTGCCGCTTAGTTTGCTAGTTTGACTAGAATCTCTCTACTGCCCGACATTGTGAGCCCACTACACTGAAGTGTCCTATAATGTAGTACAACACAGCACTATGTATAGCTATGTATATTCCACTGTATAGCAATGTATAGCAGTAACTATCTCTACCTGATAACACTATGTCAGATGTCCCTATCTTCTGCAAGTATCAAAACACATTGACAAAACCCTGACTTTTATAGGGAGGTGGTGGCACATTAGAAAACCCCCAATACTGGTCATTATAATCCACCTGACCACAGTTCAAAAGTCAGGAAGTGCAGGTTTGATATGGCATTGAGGAAATATATCGTATGGGTATCTTCAATAAGTTTACAAACTTATAGATTGATTGGGTTATTAGGAGTGGGACAGAATTTATGGAAATTCAATATAGAAACACATATTTATTTTTGCTTTTGACCATAGATACCCTTTAAGCATTTATGGGGATGTGCTGATAATGAGGTCTGATGAACCCCAGAATGAGAATGAGGATTTGTGCTGAGTATAGTGTCACTGTCATTTTTCCCCCCAAAGTTTCAGAGACAAAAGTTTCAAAGAGAAAAGTATCAAAAATTCCATCAACACAGCTCAAGCTGGAACAGGGGTGAAGGTAATTAGCCATGATGGTCTAAAAAATGGACACATAGCTGCTGTAAATCTGCAGAGCCAGAGGCTTTTAATTAAGTCTTGTTGTTAGAAATGACATAAACAGTACTAAGCATCAGTCTGCAAAACCTCAAACAACTTCTCATTAAGTCCCATAGTCAGAACTACCAGAGTATTCAACAGCCCCTAAGGCATCCTGACTAGAATTGGGGTAGTAAACCTTTAGAGCCAGAGCTTGCTAAGCAAGTTGTAAAATAATCAAGCATAATACACATTGATACGTCTGGCATAACTTGACTTGACACTGCCCTTTCATACATATCCAGTGCTCAACTCTAGTCATATTTCATAATGGTTACTGTAATGGATATATCTTCATACCACCTGGCTATATTAATGTATAAGATACTGTAACTATAAGTTCAAGAACAAACACCCCTATATCACAAAGGGCAGGAAGTAGATGAGATACATTCTATCTTCTAAGAAGAATTTGCATCAAATCCATATTGTGCTTGATATTTATCAAATCGTGATTTAATTATATGCAATAATATGTTGTTGGACCGTAGAACCATATGCCATATGCAAATATGAATATAGATTGAACCCCGGCCAAGTGTCCAATTAAGTATATTTGAGCACTTCAGCACTCTTACATCCCATCCCTTAGCTCTTGAGATTGGAGGAGGCTGGTTCAGTGACAGTCCACAAAAAGATTCTTGCATTGGCAGCAGAGAGCTCTATATATACAGACAAAACCATGTTGGATTGCTAATGGTCATTTGGGGGAGTTGATTACCGTATTTGCCGTCGTATAAGATGACTCGGCGTATAAGACGACTCGGCGTATAAGACGACCCCCTACTTTTTGTGTTAAAATATAGGTTTTTTAGACCCATAAGTGGAACCCCGGAGCACCACCC
>NW_017306964.1:339910-353477 GCF_000935625.1 Nanorana parkeri
CAATCACGGCAGGCTTTGTATTCATGAATACAGGCTTTGTATTCATTAATACAAAGTCTGCCGTGATTGGCTCAGCGCGGTATACTGTATGTAGCCCAAGCTACATACAGTATACCGCATCCTTCCGTATGTACACGGCGTATAAGACGAGCCCCGATTTTCGGGGGATGTTTTAAGGTCTCATAACCTGTCTTATACTCCGGTAAATACGGTACCTTAAAACTAAAGTTTAGTTACATTTCTGGTGGCACTGTTGGGAGGATGTCTACAATAACCACAATATGCAGCAGCCATCAGGACCTGGAACACACCTCGCTGAAGATAAGTTATTTCCCTGGGATTGCATAACATTAAAAAAAAATAGAAACTAAACTTTAGCTTTAATATATCAGATTGGAGCACTGATTGGACTCGGACAAATGTTGTGGGGTACGTTTCCTTTTTAATTCCATTTATTTTGCTGTTGCCTACTGAGTATTTTTTTAGTACTTTTTTACTGTATGTTTCTGAGTGCTATATTTCCCACAGGAGCAATGCAAGTAAGATATCACTGGAATGTATAAAAAAACTGGCAAACAAAAAACAAAATTGCTGTCTGTGTTCCCACTTGGGAGATTTCCCCTCATTTCCAGTCCAGGGGATGAGTATCATATAGAAGAGGAGGCATCCTCTATGAGAAAGAATACAAAACATGACCTGTTTGTTATTGCAGCCACAACTAAAATAAAAAGTCTAGCCTTAAAGTGTATTTCCATGTTTGCAGCCAAAATTGGGATAACACCTGCTTTATCTTTGTTGCATGTTTCCATTCACATTACATAACCTAAAATAATATTTAAATTGCTGCTTACCTTTATAGGTGATTTTTACTTGCTTAAAAATTCTACCTAACTTCCCCTCTTTGTAATTTTAAGGGGAGGCTGGGGGAAGCTATGTTTACCATAATTAACCCTGTCTGTACTGTGCTGGCGGATCTTATTTTCAGTTGTAAACTAGATTTGAACACTGTCTGTCCTAACAAAGGGGTAAATACTTAAGTGACACTAAACTCAAGAGTTAAATCTTAAAAATGCATTTGAGTACCTTTATTGTCAAACAAAATGCGGCTTATTTGTTATATCTCTCAACTGTAGATCTTCAAATCATCTCTGAATTCATGCTGACACTGTCCTTCCTTCTGGAGGGTGGCTACGTTTGTTCCCCATGTTCCTCTGCATATGGGAAAGTAGCCACCACTCCAAGCTCATTCCCGCGATGGCCTACAATCTTAATTTCAGTTTACTAATTTGTATTGAGATTGTGGTCCATTACAGGAGTGAGCTTGGAGTGGTGGCTACTTTACAACACACACAGGGACCAAGGAGAACAAAAGGAGCCACCCTCCAGAAGGAAGGACAGTGTCAGCACCAATTCAGAGATGATTTGAGGATCTACAGCTGAGTGATACACAAATAAGATACATTTCTGATAATAGTTAGGGCTTGTTCACACCAATTGTGGTGCGTTCCAGAGTGGTAGCTGCTGGAACGCACCGCAATCGCTCACAAAATTTCCCCCTGCATTCTGGGGCGGGAGGGGGCATGGCGATGCATTGAAGTAAATTCCACCGCTTCCATGCCCCCCGCCCACAGTGTGATCGGACGTGTGGCAAAACATTGCCTGCATTCCGTTCCACTGCAAACGCACACAATGCTGCTTTCTCAAACAATGTTTTGCCACGTGTCCGATCGCACTGTGGGCGGGGGGCATGGAAACGGTGCCATTGACTTTAATGCACTGCCACACCCCCTCCCACCCCATAACGCAGGGTGAAGTTTTGTGAGCGATTGCGGTGCGTTCCAGCAGCTACCGCTTGGCTTCTGCAATCTATGTTAATGAAGGGAAACTCACTCTGCTGCCCAATCTTTGCTTGGGGACAGACTCTAATTGAAATTGTTCAGAGTAGCTTGCAGTCTGCCCAAAAGCCTGCTTCAAAGAACAATCTTAAAGGAAAGACTTTTAAAATATTCTGTTTGAACTGGAACACATAACAAACATATAGTGAGGTTTTATTAAATTTGACTGCAAAAGTGGCAATACACTTTAAAATGGCAACATTACTGGTCTAATTACATGGGGCATGCATACGGCATCTGTGGCCCCCTATTATGGTACTAGAAATGTGACGGCTTTCTGTAATATAGAAGACAATGCTAGGTATATGTAACTTTACTATTCTAGAAGTAACTAGAAAAATAGACTCTTCAAAATGAATATTACCTTGTCAAACAACAGCATGCTATACAGAGATGTATGCTGAATAATAAAGAAGTGTAAACTGCAAACTCTGTAGAAAGTATGCACAAAAATATTAAACATAAGGAACAAAGTGATATCTGTCTGTTTTTAGACTCGGAGTCAGTAAATGATCAGATTTATAAATGATGCATGAAATTATATTTAAGATTAGAAAAGGGAATATCATTCACAGAAAAAAAGCACATTTGGTGTTTGATTTAGCACCTGATATCAATGTGATGTATAGTTGCTGGAAGAAATATTAACATATTCTTTAACTTACACCATGATCATTACCCTTTTGGTAAGGAACCTGAAAGAATAGTTATTTTGCCTTTTTAAAAACTTTTAGGTTGTTCAATATAAATTCAAGTCACTTGGAAAAAACCCTGCATTTCCTAGGACACCATGGTCTTACCTTTTTTACATTGGGGGGCATGTCAAGTCGAACTGGTTCCTTGAGACTGCCAGGATCTGTGTTGGTAGACTTGTACTGGCCCTTACCTTCAACCCACATTCTTCTTTGAATTTACTAGTACTAGCAACCCATCCAGACCTGCTTTTACTGTTGCAGGAAGAGACAATCAGAGACACACTGATCACATAATTCAAGACACATACTGCCCCTCACATATTGCACCACCACATCATATACAATTTAGCAATCCATCATATTACCAGTTGTTTTAATAGCTTTGCCACTTAGATTCAACACTACCAGAGAGGGTTGCTTACATATCCTGACCTCAATGAGAAAGCAATAGGTTTGGGAGGGGTCAGGCTTTGTTGTGCCATTAAGAACTGGTCTGCTCTGAGTCATATTATCTGTGATATTTTTGTTCTAAAACAGTTCACTGCTATTTATTGAAATTTATATCACTGAAATCAAGAACGTCTAGCCACATTTTCTTGGTAGAACATAACTGATTGGTTGTCAACACAGCTTTAGACAACTGCCAATACTTTTCTTGAAGGTGCACAAGTTTTTGTTCCCTTTTAGATAAAAAATAGATTTTTCTAAAAGGTGTTAGGTCTCAAGAATTCTTTAATACTTATAACTTATAGCAGATTTTAGGTAACAAGATCCAGTTAGAAAGGCACATATCAAATCCACTAAACATTCCTTACTTTTTTTTTTCTTACTTTTTTTCCAGTCTAAGCCAGTCAACATGCTGATGGAGATATGCTGTAGATAAAAACAACTGGAGTTTCTTAGATGAGACTATTGATGTTAGTTACCTGAATTAAAATGGCGACTAGTGACCAAAGATTGTCATTCATGCTTAGTGGTCTTCAACCTAATTTAATAAACTCAAATGTCCATGGTGGCGATGGTCAGTTAGTTGTTGCTTAGCTCTTCAAAAGTGTAATGCCTGCCTTAGCAAGTCTGGTGTCAATACACATTGTTGCCTCTATGGTACAATGACCCCTGAGTATAGTGGTCCAGCTTATGGAAATTACTTTTCCTGTCAGCTCCATCCCAGATAGCAAGGATAACTTGCTACAAACTTGTGGCAGGGTGAAATTTTAATTTTTGTTAACTTGCTGCACATATTCCTAGCAAGTTGTAGACTTGCAGAACACTTGCAGCACAAGTTCTAGTTGACACTTTTTGAATTTGTAGCAAATTTGCTTGGCAAGTCTACAGCAAGAGTTCTGCAGGTCTTAGCAAGAGCTCTGCAAGCTCGCTGGTCTGGAGACTTGCAATGCAGACTTGCTGTAATTGTGCAACAAAATTGTGAAGCTTGACAAGTCTGCAATAGTTTAGCAAGTCATTTTCAAATTTGCAGCTCAATTGCTTGCTATCTGGGATGGCAGCACACGAATGGGTTAACCCCTACCTCCTCCCCCTAATCAGCATAGTAACTCATAAATTTGAGCCCAGTCGCCCAGCTAGCTGTTCTTTTTTTTCCCTCCCTAATCTACAGGTTTTGTGCAGAGTGCCTACCTGGCGAAGATAAACTCTTTGCTGTCCGCTATGTCTACTCGGCGAAGTCCCTTCTGTAGGTCCTAAATGGATGTGGGAATGGGAGTCCCCGCTGGCGATTCTCGGGGCAGCCTGTACATTGCAAAGCCTTGGTAATGGCAACTGGGAGACTTGTCTGTGCAGCTGGAGACGGTGCCTGTGCGCCTGGTCCCGTTCAGCATGCTATTCGGCCGGCCAGAGACTGTTGGAATGCACGCCATGCGTTCCAGTGACGTCACTTCCGTGCCGACGGACTTCCGGTTTCGGCCGTAGTTCGTTCGGCGGCAGGGGGTGAGTTCTGCTGTGTCCCCGGTTATGCCCGCTGCCGCTGGGTTGCCTAGGTGGTAGGGTCCTTGTGGGGGCCGTGTGAGGAACACAGCTGTGTTCCTCCCAGCCAGTGTCTCGAGGGGCGGAGCCGGGGGGGCGAGGCTTGGGGGTGGAGTCGTCTGTCAGCAGGTATTTAGTCTGCTGGCAGCTCTTCTATGGTATGGTTGTGCCTATTCCTGACTCCCTTCCTGCCTTGCGGTCTCATCTGTGCTTCTGTGCTTTCCTGCCTCAGGTCTGTATTATGGCTACAGCTCCTATGTTTCTTGGCTGGCTTTTTGCTCATGTTGGTCACTTGTATTATTTACAGTATGCCACTGGACAAGTCCTGTAAACGATCGCCAATCATCGAGAAGGTGGGCACCTGCTTCTTCATACGGATCGCAGGCTAAGGTTAGCTTTCTGTTTCTTATTATTTTGTCTTTTTTTTCTAGGTCTGGGTCTCGCCAAGGCCGTGAACGTGGACGTTCTTCGGTGTCCAGTCGGGGGAGGTCTCCTTCTCCTCCTACTAAACGTGCGCATCGTTATGATCGGAGATTCCGTAACAGGTCACCATCTGCAAGCCAGCGGCTGCCTTCTGCGCAGCCAGGACCATCCCATCATCCGCAACCCCAACCAGAGGGGTGCTGGTCTTGCTCTAATAGGGCATTACCGGGAAAAACAGCTTGCCAGTCTTGTTTCCTGGAGGCTACTAAAGTTGAGGATGCGGACACCTCTCAAGTTATGTCCATGATGAAGGCGGTCTTCCAGGACACCTTAACAGAGTTCTCTGCCGCTCAAGCACTACCGCTGAGCGGACCAGGTCAGAGGGCGGCACCCAGGGCTAGGCCTGGACCATCCGGGATTGTCGATACTAATAAAGATCGCGGTTCTGCTGAGTCGCATGTGGATTCTTCCTCTTCTGAGGAGGAAGAGGACCAGTTCGAAGGGTTCGACTTTTCTATGGTCCAACCCTTCGTCAAAGTTGTTTGACAGGCTCTTCTTTGGGAAGAGGCTGTGGAACAGCCTGAGAAGAAGCGGCGTTATTTCAAGCACGTCAGAAAGGAAATGTTGTCCTTCCCCTTCATGGATGAGATCAAAGATATTATCCAGGAAGAATGGGGTCAGGTGGAAAGGAAAGCGTCTTTCGGTAATCCGTTCTCCAAGCTTTATCCCTTTAAAGAAGAGGAGTTTAAGCACATGGAGGAATCCCCTGTTGTGGATGCAGCTCTCATGAGACTAGTGAGGCATGTCACACTGCCTCTGGATGATGCCGTCACATTTAAGGATGTGTTGGATCGGCGCGCCGACTTAGATCTTAAAAAGATCTACCTTATGGCAGGAGGTGCCTGTAAGCCAGCGGTGGCCATGGCGGCTACCTCCAAGGCCCTGGAGGCATGGGTCGACAGCGTGGAATCGGCCGTATCAGAGGACCTCGGTAAAACCGAGATCTTGTCTATTCTCCAGAATATTAGGCTGTCTTCCGTTTTTTTTGCCGAAGCATCGGTGGATGTTATCAAGTCCTTGGCCAGGGTTATGTTATCCGCCATCACTGGCAGGAGAGCCTTGTGGCTCAGACCGTGGGTGGCTGATCCCACCTCTAAGCAGGGGTGGTGTAAAATCCCATTTGAAGGTCAAACCCTGTTTGGAAATAAGCTGGACACTGCGATAGCCAAAGCCACGGGCGGGAAGTCCGGCTTCATTCCGCAAGACAGGAGGCTCATGAAGCAGAAGAAGGCACTATTTCGGAAGGAGGCGTTTAACAGGGGCAAGGAAGCCCGGGCTTACAAGCCGGGGAAGGAGTTCCGCCGCCCCTGGCGTCCTTCTGGGGCCTTTTCAAGGGCCAAGAAAGGGCCTGCAGCTGCGGCTCAGGGCCCTTCCAAGTGCTTTTGAAGGCTTGCCCGTCCAGATCTCCCAGGTGGGCGCAAGGATTGCCAAGTTCGGGGTGATCTGGGCGGACAGAATTTCAGACCCCTGGGTCTTGGAGACGGTGACCAGCGGCCATCATTGGGCCTTTCACATGTTTTTCAGCCCACTCCACTTCCCGGGGATGGGGTACGGAGGTCAGTCCTCCTTTCCTATGTGGAAAATCTCACTTTTCAGGGCGTGATACTGCCCGTTCCACGGGCGGAACGCTTTTGGGGCGTTTATTCGCCTCTTTTTCTCGTGCAGAAAAAGACTGGGGATTGGAGGCCGGTGATCGACCTGACTTTTTTGAACAAGTTCATAATCAAAGATCACTTCAAAATGGAATCACTGCAGACTATCTTGAAGATGGTACAGCCGGGGGATTGAATGCTTTCTATAGATTTGAAAGATGCCTACTTTCATGTTCCCGTTCGGAGGTCGTTTCAACGTTTTCTACGATTCTACCTGTGCGGCCAGCATTACCAGTTCTGCTGCCTTCCCTTCAGGCTCACAACTTCTCCCATGGTGTTTTCCAAGGTACTACTGGCAGTGGTGGCCTTGTTTCGCGAACAAGGAGTCCGTATCTTTCATTACTTGGACGACATTCTGCTTTTGCATCGGACGCGGCAGTCGTTGATCGACCAGCGGGCACTGGTGATGTGGACTTTGGAACACTTCGGTTGGATCATCAACCTGGAGAAGAGCCACCTCTCACCCTCGCGGGACCTGGTATACCTTGGTGCCAGACAGGATACGGTATGTGGTACGGTCTCTCTTCCTCCGGAGAAGATTCCTCTTATCAAGCAACGCCTGTCGGTGGCGCTGTCCCGCGGTCACATTCCGGCATCTCAGTGTCTTCAGATTGTGGACATTATGATGTCCACGATTCCCATGGTCAAATGGACCCAGTGGAGATCTCATCTTTTTCAGACGGGGTTTTTGGGTCAGTGGGGGACGGAGTCCTTCGACCAGTTGATCCGGATTACTCCTCGAATGAGGAACAGTCTCAATTGGTGGTTCAAGGATTGCAATCTCCTTTGTTGTCAGTCTCTCCACCCGACTGCCTGGACGATCGTTTCCACCGATGCCAGCGAGTTGGGGTGGGGGGCTACGTGTCTGGGTCAGTTAGCCCAGGGGCATTGGGACTTTCCGGCGAAAGGAGTGGTCTCCAATGTTTTGGAGTTGAGAGCGATCTTTCAAGCATTGTTAGCTTTCAGACAGTTGATACTGGGGAGCTCAGTCCTACTGAAGGTGGACAACACTCCAGCTGTAGCCTACGTCAAGAGGCAAGGTGGGACGCGCAGCCACTCCCTGTTGATGGAAGTCTCTCCGATTCTGACTTGGGCCCAACTACATCTACGCCACATTTCAGCGGTGTATGTTCCCGGGGTCCTCAATCTCCAGGCGGACTATCTATCTCGGGTGGCATTGGACAACAACGAGTGGTGCCTGCTGGACGAGGTCTTTCAGGATCTGGTGGTCTGGAGTTTCGTGCCGGAGGTGGATCTCTTCGCGTCCTGACTCAATGCCAAGGTTCTCGGGTTCTTCTCGAGGTTCCCTTGCTCTCAAGCCTTGGCGACGGACGCCCTCACGGTGGCATGGACATTTCGGAAGGCATATGCCTTCCCTCCTGTTCCCTTGATTCTTCCGTTTCTGAGAAGACTCTGCGGAGTGGATGTGACAGTCCTTGCAGTCATTCCGAACTGGCCCAAGAGGCCTTGGTACCCTCTCCTTCTCCAGCTAAGCGTGCAGGCTCCACGTCGCCTGCAGCTATTGCCGAACCTTCTGTCTCAAGGGCCGGTTCTGCATCCGGCCCCTATGTCGCTCTGCCTGACGGCCTGGAAATTGAGAGGCGGCTGCTGGTCACGCTAGGTTGTTCGGACAAGGTCATTGACACTCTCCTGTGCTCTAGGAAGGCCAGTACGAACCGTACTTACAACAGAGTATGGCAGAAGTTCCAGGAATTTGCATTGGCGCAGGGCTTTACACCCCTGAATCCGCAGGTCAGAAATGTGTTGGACTTTCTGCAGCGGAGGCTGGACTTGGACTTGAGCGTTAGCACTCTCAAGGGTCAGATTTTGGCGTTGTCGGCCTTTACTGGCGTCCAGCTTGCTTCTAATACCCTAGTGGTGCAGTTCTTTAAAGCCGCATTGCGGATGAGGCCAGCCAGAGTACGACACTTCCCTAAATGGGACCTTCCTCTGGTGCTAGATTTTCTGGCCTCAGATGGTTTCGGCGATGCGCTGTCACTATGGCACCTTACTTTGAAGACGGCCTTCTTGGTTGCCATCACCTCTGCTCGGAGGGTTTCGGAGTTGGCCGCTTTGGGGTTTAAAGAACCCTTTACGACCTTCTTGGCCGACAGGGTGGTCCTGGTTCCTATGCTTGGGTTCATCCCTAAGGCAGTGACGGATTTCCATATGCGTCAAGAAATCGTACTTCCTACCTTTCCGGTGGTGATGATCCTCTCATGTGTCGTTTGGATGTCGCACGTGTGCTACGTGAGTATATATCGGCCACCGAGGGATTACGGTCTACCGACCATCTTTTTGTGGTGCCGGCTGGCGCGAGGAAAGGCGCTAAGGCATCCAGTAGACTGATTGCTTCATGGGTGGTGAAGACTATCACGTTGGCTTACGAGGCTAACCGCCTTCCTGTGCCTTCGGCTATCTCGGCACATTCTACAAGGAGTCTCTCCACGTCCTGGGCAGCGGCAAGTCGCGTACCCCTAGAGACTGTTTGCAAGGTGGCCACTTGGTCGTCTCGTCACACTTTTATGAACCATTATTGTGTTGATCCGGCCGTCTTGACTACTGTTAGTTTTGGCCGTTCGGTTATTTCTTCGGCTATGGGGGTGTGAGTGATAATAAAGAATTTTCGCGTACCCTCCCTGTGTTTTGGGCTAGTTATTTCCCATTCGTGTGCTTCCATGGAGCTGACAGGAAAACTGGAAAATTGTATTTCATACTTACCGTAATTTTCCTTTCCTGTCTAGCTCCATGGCAGCACAGGGCCCACCCGATCGGTTGTCTAGTTACAGAACAGCTAGCTGGGCGACTGGGCTCAAATTTATGAGTTACTATCCTGATTAGGGGGAGGAGGGAGGGGTTAACCCATTCGTGTGCTGCCATGAAGCTAGACAGGAAAGGAAAATTACGGTAAGTATGAAATACAATTTTCCAGTTATGTGGGTGATCAATTAAGGAAAAACAAACTGTAGAATAGCCCACTTGGCTGTTTTTTTGTTAGCACATGGCTATTTCACAATTGTTTGACCAGGAGTATGTTAAAGTGGACCTATTGGTTAGATGAATCTATAGTGCACATATTAGCATTAACTAACCACATTATTACTATGACTTAGATAAAAGAAAACAAAAAAAACCCATTGTCTAAGCAACACATGCTTGTAGAGTGGGGAAAGGGCACCTTCCGGCGACTGGAATTGTTAATTCTCCATTCCCAGATGTCAAACAGCTTTGTAGGGATGGCGCCCACAGGATTTCTCACATCTCACCAGTTCTCACATTTTTTTTTTTTAAATTCCCCTGTTGGGCCCTATACCTTAGCAGCAGTACTTTTACACCTTATTCTTGAGGCCTCAGTATCCACGTGGTTCCAGGTTCAAACATCGAGGGGTCCTATCACTCCAAAGGCACATATGACACAGGTGCTCTGAGTTACAGGAGGTGTGCCCATGAAATGGCTGCTAATACATTTTCCCCAGGTATTGTCTGTGCATGGAAAAATTGCTAAAGCTGACCACTGACCAACAATGTAAGAGGGCACAATTTTTCCACTGATCACCCATTTAAGGGGTTCCCTTTTCTTCAATGATCACCAATATATAACAACATTTCTTAACCAAACACCGACACATTCCCATGGAACATCAATGTAAAAGTGAACTTCTTTACCTACTGCCAATATAGGGAAGCACATCTACACTAGCCACAAATATATAGAGGCACTTCTCCACTGACCAACACTTTCTTCAATGCTTTGCTTAGGATGTAGGCTTGGAATAAGGATTTATATTGTAATAATCGTGACTGGTGTGGATCTTAGTAAATTGGTGTATACATGATCCTGAGTGAGGGTGCATTAGCATTGCAAAGATTTTTTTTCTAAATCCATGTAATTCACTTTGGAACATTGCAGGGAATCATGTCTTGTTGAACAAACCCTTTATTTCATGAAATCAGGTGAAATTAGGTGTGTATTCCTGGTTGCTGCATATAAAGTGCTCCTGAAAAACAACTTGTATGCATACTTTAGCCATCATACCTAATTTGAGCACATACTGAAAATAGGTGCAGAGCTATGAAATGTTACTTCTGTACATTGTAGTAAGCACACAAAAAGTGGTACGGAGATGCTTATTTAATGTGGAATATGCAAAGGACTGCAGCTAGTAATGAGCTCAGATATAAAAACAAATATTTTGTCTTAGGCAGTGTTACAGTCTGAATGAGGATAAAGGGAGAGAAAAAGAAAAAGCCACTTGTTCCCTGTAGCACAAGGAATTACTGAAATTTCTCTTCACAGAAAATGTTTAATTATTTTAGATGTCAAACCTTTTATATGTTAATGTAATTTCCAAAGTAATATTCATTCTTTTTAAATATAGAGCTTTCACAATACAACAATCCCTTGTGACCCTTCCATGAAGGTCCTTGTTCTGACACTTCCTGTGACTGTGAGACAACGGCCTGTCCATGCCTCCCAATTGTTCTCCTGTATTGTCACTATGTCACATGCACTTCTGATGTAGACTATAACTGGCTGTGTTGACCCTCATTGCATAGGCATGGCCCACTGCTGTCACCATAAGGAAGGCCACCTTGGCCAATGATATGCAGCCGCCATTGGAATGCATGTAGACAGGAAGTGTATGCATAGCTGCTGGAAGAGATTAGCAGCATAGAGATAGAAAAAAAGGATGAAAAAGGGGGGAAAAAATATTTTCTATAGGAAGAAATACATAGCAATTGTTTATGATACACAGTGTTATCCACTTACGGTTCATTTTAATCATTCATATTTCTGTTTAACACAAATTTCTTATTAACACAAAGTATTACTAAAGTCTGGGCGTTTTTTTGCCTTAATGCATTCTCTGCATTAAGGTAAAAAACGGGCAGTACATTTTTGACTTTTTGATTCCCCCATCCACCCCACACTTAGCTGATGGAGGCTTCCGTGCAGGGGCCGGGAGGGAGCGAGATGCAGCGACCCACTAGAGAACAAGGAACTGAAAAATAAAAAAAACAAAACAAAGATCTGCATAAATGCCTTACTCCCATTGATTAAAAAAAAAACAAAAAAACTAAAGGTTTAATATCACTTTAATGGAGAATATTTAGATTTTATTTCTGTATAAAATACCGTAGAGAATCTTTATTTTTACGTTGAGCTTCTTTTTCCATTCCTGAAGAGTAGTTATGTTTATAAACCAAATCATGCATTGTGAGCTGTATGTTAATACCCTCATATGAAAGGAAAGCATTGCTTTTTAATGTATGACTTTCACCTCTGAACTTCGTTCCCTTTTCTTATTCCCCTGTGCATCACAAATACTATTCTCTTTATGCTAGTTCATCTAACTGTCATGCATAAGTGCTTTTCTAGTGAAGTCACCTTACTGAAGCAGCACGTAGTGTTTTTTATTTTTCTTATTTATTTGCCATCCCGGTGAAACATGTCCTACAGCTAAACAACAAATAATTTTGTATTCCATTGCATGGCAGGAATAAATTATATTTGGTTGGGAAATTGCACAAACTGCTTGGAATTGCATACTCTTTCACCCTACTTCCTATATCATTCAAAGTGGGCAGCAACCATTTTTATTTATATTCCTGACAACCTGCCGCAGAACTTTTTAGGTTGTTAATATGAAATATGATGCTCGTTCATCATATAAGTGAACCTCCAGCAACAAACGGGGAAATCATCAGCTTATCCAATTTTTTACTCTGTTTAACAGAAGAGTCGGCCACATGCATGGACTTTCCAGCGGTCATGCTTATGCACAAACTGCGGGGTATGTGAAATTACTAGTCATTTCTTGTTTCAAATGACATGCTATCTTTTCCTAGAACAGAATTTGTCATTATGATTTGTCAAGAGTAGGGGGCACAGCTGGATTATAAACCATTTATAAGAAAGTGCAAAACAAAAGCTGACTTATTAACCTTTAAAATTTTAGTTATTATTGCTGTTATGTCAATGAAACATATTAAAGCAAGCCTGTGATTTAGTGCAAAGCAACAGGTTTGCTTAAAAAAAATTAATATAGGCAAAATAAAAATTGGCATATATTATGCAGTCTGTCAGTAGCATTACATAACAGTTTTTATTTTTCTGAGTCCCCCGGTAACATATCTTTATTACCTGCTGATCCTGCCAATATATTGGATGCATTTCCACTTCCTTTAACGGGGTGACAACACCGTTCGTTCTGCAATGAACTCGAATTGCACGGCAGTGTTGTTACCCTGTTTTTTTTGTTAGTTTTAAAGGTAGACCTAGATTGACTATAGGTAGATTTAAATGGACTACAGTTAAGAGACAAAAGATTGACTAGCTTCCAATATTAGGCAGTTACAGCAACAGTTTTGTTCGACTGGGAAAAAAAAAATGTTAAATCAAATGAATATAAGCTGACGCGTGTAGGTAGACCTGACAGTGCTATTTGGTTGGTCCCAACCCCAGTAACTGACACCATTGATGTACAGCTTTGCCTGAAATCATTCTGGGTTTCTTCTTACCTGCTTGTGACCTCCATTTGACATAATTCTAAGCTGATTTTGCATTCCAATTTAACTTGCGTGGGGAGAAATGCAGTCCTGATATGAACAAAATCCCACGTACACAGGTCCCAGAGCAGACCTATAGTAAATGGTAAACCTAAAGTTATGTTAATAATTTTGCTAGGATAGAAAAGTAAAGAATAATATAAAAGCTGAAATTCTGCTCCTTTCCTGAAGAAAATGCTGCTTCCTCCAGTGCTGGCCACAGGGGTGTCTCTAGCATATTTGTGGCTGCTGGCGGTGCACATTACAGGGGAGGGGGGCTGTGGGGGAAATTGCTGGTGGTGAATGTTGGGGG
>NW_017306964.1:353528-370810 GCF_000935625.1 Nanorana parkeri
GGGTGGGGTGCGCTTCCCAGAGAATTCTGCTCAGCTCCTGGCAACCAGTGATGTCACTGTATGCCAGGCACTGGGGGACACTCTGGCTGGAATGGAGGTGGCAGACACCGATTGTGCAGCAGAATGGCCATGCCGCACTTCCTGCTGCATCCCTTGTGACCCAAAGATATGCCACGGGCTGCCTCATTATAGTGGCGGCCCTGGCTGGCCATGTGACCGAAGCCCTGGCATTTGATCACAAGATCTATGCTACAGAGAATAACCTGCCAATGGGAACTCAGTCTTACTCTTAAACGTATATCATGTGACCAAATATCTATGTTATTGGTCATTTGACAAGCACAAAAGGCAGCAGCATGTTTATCATTATGGGTATGTATTTCAGCCCTTCTGTTAATCATTATATATGCATTCCAGCACAAATATTAATTTAGCTTTAAAGTACGTCTGTCAAATACACTAAACTGGCATCAATAAATAATATGCAGTCACCTGCAGATGACATCTTTAAGATTACCTTGGAAGCCCTGAAACTTGTGGATTAATAATATATAAATTCCTAGTCCAGTCACGAGTTTGCATCCCATTGGCTCATAATTTTGTTAGGCATCCTCACTTGTCAATATGAAGGTTAATACTTTAGTATAGATGGGTTTTTGGGCAATGTGATACACCAGTCTATCTACATCAAAATTTCATGAAAAGCAAAGGTAATTCTAGTGATTAAATATTACATTTTAAAGTGGTCTAGAACAGGACAGATCTTTTGTAAGTTATAGAGAAGAGTTCCCAAATTGTCATTCTTATGATCTGATGATGTCTATCATTAATCTGCTTCCATTGCTGGCTGTGGCAGGTGGTCCTGGGAAAATACAGTGTATGATATAAACCACTAACATCTATTTAAACCCATTTTCAGTGGACCTAGCTTGTCCTTAGTAAGATCAAAACAACAAGACTGACGCTGTCACTTGCCAATATGACGTTTAATACTTTCACATAGGCGAGCTTTTGGGTGAGGTGGTAAAAGTCAATAAACTTTTATCTAAATATCATGAAAAACAAAGGTCATCCTAGTAAATAAATATTTAATGCTGAAGTGGTCCAGACAAGATCAGACCTTTTGTGAGTTATAGAGAAGGGTTCGCAAACTGTAATTTTTGTGATCTTTGTTGAGGCAGTCTATCATAAATCTGCCTTCATTGTTGGATGTAGCAGGTGGGTCATCCTTGGAAAATATATGATTTAAACAACTGCCATCTATCTAAAATAATTTTTAATGGACCTAGCTTGTCCTCATAAGATCTGAACAAGAGGACTGCATTTATATTGGATCTTAACATAATTCTTATAGCAATCTAATGAATTGCTGTGATCAGGAAGAGAAAAAAATGCAATCTCTTAAAAAGTAGAAAGTTACCCCTCTACCCACCCTACCCACTCCACCCACCCTACCCACTCCTACATGTCTCAGTGGACCACTGATCTTGGCATATCTATTGACTCGGACCAATGGTTACAGATTTGGAATACGACCAGGACCTCCTCTCAATGGACAGCTGCAGTGGAGACCAACTATAAAGTTTGAATGCCATTGTAATCCATTGGGAACTATGCTCCACATTTGGTGGCTGTGTCCAATTGCACATATGCAATCGTTTGCATTTACTTTAATGAACCATATTCTCACTGCTGCTAAACAGACCATTGCCAAAGCCTGGCTTTCCCCCTGTTTGAAATATGCTGAACATAAATCTCGTTTACACGCGGTATTCATGTATGAAACAATGTCAGCAAAACTTCCTGACACTATGCACGTCTTCGAACGTATCTGGGACCCCTGGATCAGAAAATGCCTTCCTCCTCATTTTGATGCTAGCCTGATCCGATCGTAAGGCCTTGTTTCTCCACAACCGATCAACCCTATTGATATATAATGGTTGATACTGCTCCTGGGCACTCTGTCCTCTCTCTCTACTCTTGCATTTCCATTACTCTTCAATTGATTTTATATTCCCTTTCTCTTTTTTTCTTCCCCCTCCTACTCCTTCGTCTCCTTTTTTATATTCCAGTCCGATTGTCAATGGAATACTTTTGTTACGACCTGGATCTCAACAGCCTTTTTAACATGGGCATTAAACTCTCCACCATTTATATTTACCTTGAGACCTAGGATCTGTACTCTGATCTTTTTCTCTATTTCGAAGACCCACCCTATTGTTCACCCGGTTGATTTATCTGTATGTACTACAGCTCCACTTTAGGCCTTGTTCACACCAAATGCAGAGCAGATCTGCATGAGTTTCTGCACACGCAGTGCAGTGGGTTGTCCCGCGTTTTTGCCGCGTTCTTGATGCATTCCGGGCCGTTTTTGGTAAAAAAAAAGTTTCAAATGGGCTTTCAGTGCGTTCCAGGCTTTTTCATGCGTTTTTTGATGCATTTGCATGCGTTCCAGAGCAGGTCCAGAGCAGGTAAAATAAGGCTTGCTACACTTTTTATTACCTGCTCTGTACCTGCTCTAAAACTGAACGCCGCGATGTGAACTGGATCTAAAAATACCATTGGAATACATTAGATGCAGTTTTGCTGAGGCCTGTAACTGTTCTGCTCTGCACCTGCTCCGCGCTTGGTGTGAACAAGGCCTTAATGTAATGTACCGATTTATCTTTCTCCTTATCAGACTTTCTTACTTTTTTCTTTTTATTTGTATTTCCACAAAACCTCAATAAAATTATTGAACAGAAAAAAAAAATCGGAGAAAATAAAATAAAAGGACCTCGGATATGAAAAAAAAAAAAAAGTAGAAAGTAGCATGAAAAAAAAGAGAAAACAGGAATATAATTATAAGTTGCAGCAATAATCAATGCAAATGCTCTTAAATTTATACTGACATAAATACATCTAGACTGTTGAGTCTCAAAGGCCTGACGGCACTATAAAATCAGTTTTCATAATTTTCTCTAGTTTTTCAAATAAATACATTAGATCAGTAATTGTGTCTATTTCTTTAACATAACATGCACTCAGATGTCTGGGTTTGTGAGTCATGCTGACACCAAACGAAATGCAGGGCAAAAAATATGACATAAAACAAAATTCTCTTGATGAATGAATTAAGGGAAATAAATACCTAATCCACACAGTTATGCCACGTAGGTACATTTCACAAACAGCTGTTATTCAATCATAGCTTACTTTAAAAGTTACAAAAATGCAAGACTATCAAATTATTTACAAAGTTATTGAGTTATATATGTTGGTATAAAACGCGCATTGAATTAAAAAAGAGGAACAAAATCTAAGTTAATACAGAAAAGTACTTGTTCACTGATTTTGTAACTAGTTTGAACATGTACCAATTGAATTTAGCGAAAGCATATAGAAAAACTAATAAAACCTTTAAATAAATGTGACATATTTGTATACAATCAGTAAAACATAGGCAAAGTGCTGTAGCTTTTATTTGTTAATTTACTACCATACTTTTAAAAGTCATTGTATTGGAGTTTTTCTTATTTACAAAGGGCAACAAAGACTTCAGCTATGGAATAGTCTCTTCCCAGGTTCTGAACCCGTGATATGACAGCCTCACGGAGTACTTCTGACCGGTTCAGGGGGTGTTTATTTTCTTTTATTTATTTGTTTCACACAGATTGGCAATACATAATTGGTGGCAATACCTGATAACGCATTCCAGGACATAAACATTTGAACTTCCAAAGTCAGCAAGATAGAAAGTGGTGCATCAGCAATATGTCCATAGTTTGTATAATCAGCTTGTGTAACAGTTTGCTGAAAATCATACATTTTTGACCCATCATTCTTGGACTATTTTTCTTTTGTATAAGAAGGGGTTATAGGGTATGGGAGATGGTGTGGTGTGGTGTTTGTGGCATAAGACCTCAGTGTAAGGGAAGGCAGGAGAGTGTAGGGACAAAAGGATTGAGGGGGCTACTTCAGGGTGAGAAGAGGAAGAGAGGACATAGAGAAGAAAGAAAAAGGGGGGGTAGGCAAAAGAAGGCAGGGCGGATTGGAACTGGAAGAACAGTGCTCTGTCCTGGGGGTTAACAACGTTGTGGGAACTAAAGCCATAGGTCATAATTGCCTTGATCTTGCTTTGGGCATCAAAAGGCCTGAGGAAGGGACCTTGTGTGGTCCTGAGACATTGCTTTTCTGTGTGATCATACAATAAAAAAGCTTTGCATTTTGCAACAAACTTCTTGGTGTGCTGATGACATATATTACTCATGTTATACACCATACCCAGTACACCTTGCCAAAGGTAGTCCAACACTGCTGGTGAGAACCACCCTTAGGTAATTTGATCAAACTATATCATTTAAAGTAGTATTAAACTCTCAAATGTTTCTTTCCAAAATGAATCCAGATCAAACTAAAATACCAGCAAAGTATTTCTTTACATTTCTGCTCGAACACTCATAGTTGTAATGTTTCCAAACAGCTCCAAGTCTCTCAGCTCTGCTTCCCTGAACTTCCTGTCCAGTACAATATCACAATGAAAGGAGCAATCTCCATCAGGTATCCATCTACTAGCTTGGATGAGAGGGGGGAGGGAAGGGTGGGAAGCAGGGGGGAGGGAGTGAATTGTCTTGCTGTCCCTGGGTGTTTATGATGACACACTCAGATCTTACTAGCACACACAGGGGTGGCTCCATAGGGCCATGCCAGAGAAAAGAGCCATCCTAAAACAGGATATCAGGGCCAATGCTCAGGGGACCAGCTGATTCTGCAAGAAACTAAAACTTTGAAGCATCAAGAAACAGCATCCATTGTAAGTAATTTAATCATTTGAAACAGCTTAAAAACCTTTTGACTTTAATATCACTAATATCGCTGAAGCAGTCAGTAAATGATGAGTAGCTCAGTAATTGCTCTCCTTTGCCTCCTAGATTTGCTCTTTAAACATTTGGGTTGATTTACTAAAGAAACTAAGTTCATTCACTTCACAAAGTAAAAGTTAAATTAGCTTAGTAAAAAAGGTAAAACTGTTGTCACTTTGAATAACCAGTCATGTTCAAAGGTAACAAATGACAGAATTTTCACTTGAACTTCATTGAATTTTTGAAGTCAACACAAATTCACCTTATTGAAGGTTTAATTTGTGTTGACTTCTAAATGAACATTCACTATGCTAAATGAACAGTCTTTATTACTTTAGCAAACCAACACCATTTTATAAAGGGGAACATACTTTAATAAAGACAAGAAAACTTAGTTACATCCACTTCTGTTATTCTCTTGTTCCATCAGTCTGCATCAGTCTACTGAATGAAAGCTTTTACATTCTTTTGAGACCTGTGATTTGCACAGTCCACTCTTTGAGGCTGGTTTACTAAAGTTGAGAATCTTCACAAAATACAGTGAGTCTGACCTACTAAAGGATTTGAGATTCTTCACACGATAAAATATGGAAAGATTCATATCAATTATGCTTTCAAACATGTAACAAGAAAATCCCTGTTGACTCATTTTATCTGGCCATGATTCACAAAATGTATTATGTGAACGTTTTTGAAATCATTTAGTAAATCAGCCTCAGTGCAAGAAAATCCACTTCAATTATCTATTCATGTGAAATTCCTGTGTACTCTGAATATCCAATCACGTGCAGATGAAATAGGCAAACAGAAATTTGCTTTCAGATGGATGGATAATTATGGTGAATATTCAAACAACGGTGTGTGAAGAGTCTCAACTTCTTTAGTAAAGCAGCCTGATTGGGTGTTGTAGATTTATCATCAGTGTACCAACTGTGTAGAGGAGGGTAATGTAGCAGCTAGCTGTCATGTCCCCAAATATGCTTGAAGACAATGAAGCTGATTTACTAAAGGATCTGAGAATGTTCACACAATGGTTCTGATAAACTAAGGTTGGTGGTTGAGTATGGGCATCAATTTTGGTGTACACCATCTGCGATAAACTAATTGGTTGCAGCACATACAGTATAGTTTAACATAATATTGACTTTCTTGTGCCATCATTTCTCTTCTGTGCTCTTCTGGATAGGCATGAACTCAATTTTGAACTCGTTCTGAACCTCATCTCATACTCACCCAAATGCTCCGATACCTTCCCCGCTACCGGAACTCCCGGATTTTCTGACTGGGGAGCTGAGTAGGGATGCACAGATACCGTTTTTTTGGTATCGAGTACGAGTACCAATATTTTGCTTTCGGTATTCGCCGATACCGAGTACGGACATAGGGGAACATGGAGCCAGCTTCCTGGGAAATCAGGAAGTCGGGTGGCGACTAATGACCCATCTCCCAGCTTATGCATGTCATTACCCACCGCCAGGCTTCCTGATTGCCTTGAAAGCCGGTTCCATGCGAGCGAAAGCACCGGTGTCCGTACTCGGTATCGGCGAATACCGAAAGCAAAATATTGGTACTCGTACTCGATACCAAAAAAACGGTATCGGTGCATCCCTACTCAACTCCCCGGTCCAGAAAGGAGCTTCTTCCAAACATGGAAGTCTCAGTCCACAGCATATTATAAGAAAAGGGATGGGGTGCAGTGATGTTATTGACCTTGTATGGAAACATGACATTTACCTTATATGGCGACATGGCCATATAAGGTAAATGCCATCAGCACAAGCACCCTTCCCCTTTCATTGAAGCTTCCATGTTCATATGAGCTCAGGTCCGGACTGGGTTCAATCTGAACATGAGCTCATCTCTATTTCTGAAAACCCAGGTCTTCCAAAAATGTGCCAAATCATTATAAGAAACATTATTTATTTGGTGCTGATTTTCTGCAAACATTTGTTTTTTTACATTTGCCGCAGTAGTCACATCTAACAATTCAATCCCTTAGATTTGAAACGTTATATGGCACATCAGCAAAAGAAGCATGGACAAAAGTTTATCAGGCCCAGTGTGTGTGTGTGTGTAAATATTCACTTCAACTATCCAATCATGTGCAGATGAAATAAGTAAACAGAGATTTGGTTTTCTCATGATTGGACAACTAAAGGGAATCTTCACACTAGACATGTGCACAGCATAAAAATTTGTTTCGGATGAAACTAATGAAAAGGAAAAAATCTTTTCTTTCGTTTGATGAAACAAATAGTTAGGCTGTTTTGGATTCAGGGGCAATGAACCTACGTCTGACCTCATATGCATGGGTGCCGCCATTGTGGGCACAGCAAGATGGCGGTGCTCATACAAAACAAATGAATATATGCCTGATTATATTTTTCGTATATATGGGCATATAATGATTTATTATTTCGGATTCAGATCAACTGCCGAATCAGCCTAAATGTGTCATCAGGGTTGACACAAAGGGGTCTATTCACAAAGCTGCCGAAGGATCTGGCCGTAGCTTCGGCCGATCCTTCGGCTAGCTTCGGCCCCAGGACCCCTTCGGTTCAGGAGGGGGTGCTGTACGGGCTATTCACAATAGCCCGTACAGCTCCCGATCACAGCTGAGCGGCTCAGTCGAGCCGATCGCATATGCCTCGGCTCGGCTGAGCCGTGCTGAAAGCGGAAGTGAATAGCCGAAACAGTGTTCGGCTCACTTCACTTCTGATCGGTCATTCACTCGGCTGCCCTCGGCAGCTTTGTGAATAGACCCCAAAGTTTTTTGATATAGTCCTTGTAAGCAGCTCAAAGTGCTAGGTACCCGGTACTCTCTTTTCAGGAGTATCTAACATTCTTTAGAGACAGTTTCATTGGCTTTGTGTCTGGGTTTATTATCATTTTTTGGGAATATTACTTTAAAATGCATCAAAACAAAACTTGCAGATAATATACAATAGTTTAATATTAACACTTACTCCATGCAGAGAAGAAAGCACATAGTAACATTGCGTCACATTTGTGGTACATGGATATTTGTAAAAGGCTTAGTGATAGCACACATTAACCTTTCAGTAAATCAAAGGCTATTGACTTAAAACTCCTACAAATGTTTATTTTACACAAACTTTAAAGGTTAAATGGTCAATATTTAATCAAAAAGTTATTTGATTTTATGTGTTGTCTCTCCAGAAATTAATGTCACACTTGTAAGTGTAATCAAAAGTATTTTTTGGTGAAACATGCAACTGTGTGCTTGCGGTCTTGAAACTGAATATTCACATTCAAATGTATGAAACCTCTGTATTTATTGCAAGCTACAAGCAGGTATAATATATTTTTATTTACTGCATGAACAAACTGAAAAAAAGGTGTTGAACTTTTTGCCAGCTGCTGCTGTTTAGCATACAGTGGCGGCAGCACAGGCTTTTATATATAGCAGCCAGTACTGTGTTGAGCACACACAAGCTGACAGCTTTGTGTTAGAAGTGATTCAGATGCGCAATCACTTCCATAGGCTCTAGAATCACCCCCTGCCCCACCTGTCCCCTGCCCATGTATCTGGGGCTACACTTGCCTTGCTGAGGACCCGGGACTGGCATGGTGGGTGTCAGCAAGCAGAGGAAGGGAGACCAGTGAATATGCATTTACAGATCTCCCCTCTGCTGAATAAATCTGGAAGTGACAATTAATTAGCCACTTCTGGTTTTAGAGCTGTCATTCCATGAAATGCTGATCAAGTACTATCTACTATTAACCCGCTATGTGAAAGAAATATAGTTAAGTAAACAAAGGATTAAAAAATTAAAATAATATAAACACCCCCTTAACATTTTTTGAAATAGCCAATAGCAGGTTGGCTATTGCTCTCACCCACTGCCCACTCTGTACATCTGCTGCCAGCTGCGGAATCTAGCTGCCAGCCAGCAGCAAGATGTAAACAGAAAATTTCAGATAATGTAAACAGAAAATTTCATTAGCAACTAAATAAATATAGTTGCTAATTATTATTTTTTTAGCCTTTTTAGAGTGTGACATATGTCCTGGATTTTTTTTGCCAGCTTCTTCAGCGTGCTGGTTGCTTGAATGCCGGATAATGGGGAGTTTACTGTATAATGTCTGAGTTATCCTGCATGGAAATGGTTGACACTCTATACCCAGCTGTCTGCATAAGCAGATTGGATATCATTTTTTTCATGGCAGCATTTTTTTATTTTCCACGTAGGGTTGTAAATTATGTATATATTAAGTTGCATTTAATAAGGAATTAATGTTTTATGTTATGTATGATTTAATTTATCTGCTGAGAGCTTTTCTTATTTATGAGAGTAAGCCAAATCATCGGCTGCAGCAGTGGCTCAAGCTGTATATTGCCTTCGGGGAAAAAAGCAGATTGATGACTAACTAAAATCTGGGGGATTCTTTTACTTACCTCCTTATGAACACTCCACTTGTCTAGCTGCTATTCTTACACTCTGACTTCAATACCTTTTCCAGACAGAACACAAGCATGCATATGAAGAAAGTCAGAGACAAATTCAAAGGTTTGTCTGCATTATTGTCCCAGGTTAGTGAATCTAAAAGGGTTATTCACAAAGCAAGCCGAAGGATCAGCCGTAGCTCCAGCGGCTAGCTTTAGCCGCCGGATGCCTTCAGTGGCTGCTGTACAGGTTATTCGCTATAGCCTGTACAGCTCCTGAAGCTGGCCTAGTGGCTCAGCGACCCCAAAGGCATATACTTTGGCTCGACTGAGCCGAAGAGAAACCCGAAAGCCTCGCCACTAACAGCTGGGCGGATGATCTCTCTTCTACTGAGCATAGAGGTTGCTCTTGTTAGAGCCCCCTTTTAGTTCATGTAAGGCAGTGCTGTTGTTTTTATATCAGCCCTGCCTTTAGAGGATGGGTCAGGTCTATATATCCCGCAGTCTTGCTCCACCTACAGACATTGATTGGCAGTGCAAAACCCCAAAGATTCATTGGCATGTACAATTGTGTAAAAAAGAAAGTACACCCTGTTTTAATTCTATAGTTTTATGTATCATCTGGTCCTTAGCATGTCTTAAAATTAGGTAAATACAAACTAATTTTAAGACCTGCTGATGTCTTGCCTCCTTGGCATTTTGTTAACACCCACCTGAATGCTTCAGACCAGCAAGCTGCTAAAACTTCAGCTTTTATAGAGGTGGTCACACTTGATGATGATCAGCTAATCAAGGGTATTTGAGTAGCAGCACCTGGCTGCTACTTAGCCTCTTAATTCCTATGGAAGCAGTAAGGGTGTACTTATGTTTTCTCAAATAACTTCTCAAGGGCATTTAATCAAGGGCATTTGAGTAGCATCACCTGGCTGCTACTTAGCCTCTTAATACCTATGGAAGCAGTAAGGGTGTACTTATGTTTTCTCAAATAACTTCTCCATTTTGGCTTTATGTTTGTAAAATAAATAATGACATGGTGTAATATGTCATGTGTTGTTGTTCATCTGAGGTTGTATTTACCTTTACCTGCTAAAGATCAGATGATTTTTATTATGTCCTGATATGTAAAACCACGGAATTCAAGGAGGGTGTACTTTCTTCTTCACAGGACTGTAGTTCTGATAGGTGCACACATAGGTGTTACGTACACACATAGGATGTGACGTGTGGAGCCTCTTTGGACCCTCCAATATCACTCCAATATCACTAGCAATATCATATAATATTTCAGGCTACTGAGACTTTTTAAACTTGTAGTGTGGGTGGGGAGAGAGGGGAATTTAAAGAAGAACTATGCTGCAACCTTTTTTGCCCATAGTTCTCTTCAGGGTCACGGGAGGACATATACTAATGTACTCTGGTGACCCAACACTCAGCATATAGCGGGCTATTGCCTGCTATATGGTGAGAGTGCAGAGCCACGCCGCTTGGCAATACTGTCGAGATCCATTTTTTGATCGGGAAGTCAGCGATTGGCAGTATGTGTTCGCTGGCTTCCTGATCAATAGAGCTGACCTGTGACAGCTTCACTGTCACAGGTCGGCTTGAATTACGGGGATGAGTGTTTTTCACTCACCCCATAATTCCCCTGTAGGTAATAAATGCCTTAACCCACAGTTCAGCTTTAAGCAAACAAGTTCACATAAGGTAGCATTTCAATTCAAGAACTTCTAAAGCTAACAGCAAAATGTAGCTTTCATTCTCTAACCTTTAAAGATGAGTACTAGAAATGCATGTATTAGGAATACTAAGGTGCATGACTGAATTATGATTACATTAAACTGAAAAAAAAGCAATTTTATGGACCTTCATTTTCCAACCAATGCCCAGTGAATTGTACTTTAGTAATGATCAGACTTTACAAATGTAATGTCACATATTCCCAGAGCACCCTAAAATGACAAGCTATAAATATTAATAACAGGAATCAATCAATTCCCATTTCCATTTGTATTACAGAAAGCTATGATGAATACTTTAATTGCCATACTTCATATGTAGATGTTTCTGTCATTATGCATTTGATCCCTAAGGTGTACAGAAAAGTCAAACCTTTTTGACCTTGGGAAGTTAAATTCTGACCTAGTTTCATAATTAAATTAGGGCATTATTTTGCCAGTTTATCTTTGCAACCACTTAGAAGTCTTGATAAATATATATATAGGAATGGGCTATTCTAATGTTTTATTTGTTAATAAAATAATACTTTTACGCTATAAATAAAATCCTATTATATATTACTAATCATCATTTAGGGTTTAGCCTATCTAAAATTGCAACAGCTTGTGTTAAAGCATATCCATTGTGACCAGATGTGTTTTTGGATATCTGCACTACATTGCACTGTATTTTAATATGTGTTCTGACAACAACATAGGAAACACATGTCAGAATGGATATTGGTTCTACCGCATCTGCTAAAACAGGATTTGAGGTGCATTAATTAGTTCATTTGTTGACTTGAATTGGGCTTAAATGCAGGAAAATCAAAAGCTGTTTTTGAATGCACAGGAACACAATTTTGTTTTCGAAACATGCACCATTAAAATTATTATTTTACATTGTTTTTTGCATTGTGCTGCAGTAGAAAAATACAGCACTGTTAATGAGAATAAGCCTTAAAATTGGTTTAGACTTATAAAACAGAAGACATGTTTACCAAACAGGCATAGTTTTAAAAACATTTGACTACTTAAAGGTCAAACTTACTCAGGCAGGGCTCCCTGTACCTGGTAGATTACTGTATTGTTTACTGAGCTTACCGTAATTTCTTTCTCAGATGGTAAGGTCTGCAATATTATTTTTTAGCACATTAAAAGCAATTTCATATGAATAACACCATAGTTCCAAGATGTGGCAGTGTTGTGTAGCGTGCCCACCACGTGCAATGTGCATTAACTTTTTCACACCATATGTAATGTGATTGACTATTTACTGTATGTGCTGCCTTAGTTCTGAGGCACACTGTGGTCCATTAGCATGGAGCTTACAGGGCTGGACATACAAGACATTGCCCTTTTTGGCCGACTCAGCCTTGGTTTACCAGGACCCAGACCCTCAACTAGCTCACTTACTCCTGCCGACATTGATCCCGCTTCTTTCCTCAGGTACAAGCCCATTCTCAAGAGTAGTTTCCCATTGGTACAGAATACCAGGGAGGGGGGACTGCACTAGGGTACTCCCCTATAGCAGTCTGCTCTTAATATTAAACCTAAGAAAAAAAAGAGTCTAGTAATACCAAAAATGAAATTTCAGTTTTTATGGTTAATGACAGGTTTAACCACCATATACTTTCTGGTATTATTTCAGGATTGATGGTAGGTTATGTTCCGAAGTCTGCCTATTTTTCTGGAAAAGGACAGATTTTGCAGCTATGGTATCCAAGTGATATAAGAAAAACAGTGAAAATATGTCAACTACATTTTCTTTATTTAGGTAAATATAACATTTTGCATATGATTATTTTTGGGATTTTCATATCCAGCCAATAAGTAGAGCTGTAGTCTCAATGCCATGCTTTCCTGACCATTTTAATCAGCTTTGCTAAAAGAGGCCTTTTGTTTACAGGGCTCAGTAGCTCAAGCTAATATTTACACACGTCATAGTAGTGACTCATCCCCTTCACTCACCCTCCCTCCCTCCTGCTATTTTAATTTGGCTTTAAAGGAAGTTTTAATTAAAGAATAAGAAACCCCCATAGTGCTCTGGAACCGTTTATCTACTGTATAAACATTGAACAAAAACAGATATGAAGCAATTAAAAAACTTATAAACATTGTAAAAAATGTAAAAAAAAGTATCGAAACCAATTTAGTTTTTGTTTAAATGGATTTGCTCTTATTCTAAAAACCCATCGGTTAACCAAACATGTAAATCCAAGGACAGCATTTCATTGTTTACAATTATGCTCAGGACCGTATTTATGCATAGCCAGCACAGGCCATGCATACATCATATTATTATAAGTAAAATACAGTAAATGATGTGGTCAGCATGGCAAAGAATAAAGACTGTCCTGACATTTAGAAGTAAGTATTGCTTTCACCCCTAACTACATCAGTTTAAAGTGGAACTCCAGGCATTAAAGTTAAATACACATACAGTGACTGCTCTGAGATCTATATAGTTCTGCCACACCACACAGCCCTGTCAGGGAGGAAAGGAGACCTGATCTTTCTCTGCTGCAGTACAGTAACACTTTAAGGTCTCCTCTCCACACCCACCCTGTGACTTGACAGTGAAAGGAGAAGCAGCAAACTCATGAGCTCATCTCTTATTTTTCTAGTCTCTGCATCACAACTGATTGCCTGTGAAAGGACACTAAGTTAAATTCAGGTTGTTATGCTTTTTGCATACAAATACAAATTTAACTTTTGCAGCCAATTGGGATAACAACTACATTATATTTGTTACATGTTCTAGTATAATTAAAAAAAAAAGTTTAAACATTTCTGCTTATATTTTAAGTGATTCATACTTGTTTACATTACCTGTATATTTTACTTGCCTATGACCTGTCTTCTAAAAATGTAAAGAAGGAATTTTTCTGTATTTGAAATATGTGAGCATTAAAAGGAATCATCTAAAACATTTTATTTCAACCTGCTTCATGTATAAAGAAGAGTAGCTTTTATGAGAAGTAATTAGATCTCCAAAAATACCTGGTCATAATGATTGGATATGCGCTGAGCACTGTTTTTCATTGTCACTAACCATTCATGAGTCACAGTAAGAAAAGAACATTTAATGTGCACATGGACTGTGAAATAGCTCTTTGGGGCATGAGTCTGTGTAAGCGTCAGTATAAGTGTAATTGCATGTGAACATTAGCACTGTATGTTAAAGTGTTCAGCATAAATCAATGAGCAACTTTTAAATGAATAGCATTCAACATTTACTTTCTGCATGAAAAGGGGAATAAATAATGACATTTTAATTATAACAGAATATAATTAAGTCATTTTTGCATGGCAGCCAAATCGCCACTTTGTTGAGTAGATCGTAAAATAGGCATGTTTAAGTTTTGAGCACAGCCATCCAAAATGTTATATAGCTGCGATAAATCTCACATGATGTTTCTCATGTCAAACAAATTTATTTGTTAAGCCTTTCACAGTATGTCCTTAGTAGAATCTATTAGCATCAAACCAACAGTTGCCAAGGCAACAGGGCAAGTTAATTCAACTGTAAAAGCCTTTAGAAAAGCACAGCTTGAAATAACTTGCAGCCATTATTTGGAGTATCTAGTGTATCTTGTACTCTTCTACTATACCTAAAGCACAAATGTTATCTAAAGGCAATGAGCATGCACCACACACTGTGCTGTAGACCCACGTCCGGCATTTCTAGTTATGCCGTGTCTAATTTATTTGTACCTGAACTGTAATGAGCATTTAGGGTTCTGCTGTAACAGTTTTGCAAACTTTTCATTAGAGATGTTACCCATAAAGATACACAAAGTGAACATACAATGCTACCTCATAGCATATATATATATATATATATATATAAAGATGCGGAGTGAAGTAGGCACCATAGGGTGATAGAGTACCAGATTATACTATCCGTGCTCCAACAGCCCCAATAATTACCTATGCAAACACCAATTTTCTGAAAGGCAGAAATGGGGCAATGTCTGGGTGTACATTGAACTGTAGGATGTGGAGGAAAGCTTATTCAGCCACAAACATGAACACTCTTGGGACACATTGGGGGGATCATTCAGTTAACGTTGTGGTATGTTCTTGAACAATATGGTGCCTATTTCTTTTGAGAAATTGTACACATTCCTATTCCATAGTTCACTCATAATAAATAAATGGGTTGATGCACTTTGATAAGTGTAAAAAGCATTCTCACTCTTGCAGACATTAGGAACATTCAACTTATATGGTGGAGTTGATGAGTTGATCACTAATGGAGTAGAGGATGTTCATGTAGCAAAGTGACTGTTTACTGTCTATTGTAAAGTGAATGTTAGCAAATAAGGTGAACTTTAGTCACTTTGCTCAATCATGTGCTATGGAAATTACAAATACAGGCAAGGTATGATTCTTTCAGTGAAGAATTGTAAAAATGAACAACTATGTGTATAGCCAACATTAGTCAAGTGCTTCCTAGAAAAACCAAGAAGGGTCCAGAGATTCCTGGGGTTGTAAGCGGGTGTTATAATGTAATATACTTTTTTAAGTCACCAGAAACTCCTAACCAAGTGAGTTAAGTAACTCTTTTTTTTGGAGAAGAACATCTTCCACTGGCAATACTTCCAGCACAACATTCTTTGAGCATTTGAAAGACTAGAAGACTTTTTAGTAGATTTTTTTAGCTAACTGAAAAGAAAATGGGCATTTTAATCAGGCCATAGCCACACTTGAATGATGATGGACTTTACTACAAACTATGCATTAGGTCATAATCTTAGTTTAAATTTTTTTATTATTAGGCTGCTGGTCATGTTTGAATGCGTTTTCTACATGTGCTGTTACACATTTGTATATATATAACACAGTGCACAGCCACTTTGCTACATGAACATTCTCTACTCCATTAGTGATCAACTCATCAACTCCACCATATAAGTTGAATAGGTGCATGTTCCTAATGTCAGCAAGAGTGAGAATGCTTTTCACACTTATCAAAGTGCATCAACCAATTTATTTATTATGAGTGAACTATGGAATAGGAATGTGTACAATTTGTCACACATTTATAACAAGTATCAAAATTTCTGGGAATTCCATCTTTTGTTCAACCTATGATACACCAATCACTATTCTAAAAATACTGAAATCGTGTTGTATATGGAAGGATGGAAGAAAAACAAAATACACAGTTGCACGAAGAACACACTATAATTTTAAATATTGTAAATGTATTTTAAGTAACACAAAATTCCTTATTTATTTATTCAGATTTGTACAAATAAGCAATTTATTTGTCTGCATAATGTAAAGCTGAACTCCATTCTGCAGTAAAAAATTCCTTTGCAGTGCCCTCCCCTTGAACTGCAAGAGAGAAATGTTGACTTTGATAAGATAAATAAAATGTTTAAAAAGTAAAACAAATAAAAAATAAAAAGTGATTAAAAAAGTATTTAGGAGTTTGCAGCTTTAACAATTTTACTATAAAAAAAACAACATGGAGTGTGTTCTAAATAATCTAATTTAAAAAAGAACATAGTTCAGTCTAATAATGTAAAATGGCTCTTGTCTAATGTATTACCCCCTGCCTTGTGTTTGGCAGAGTCTAATATAAGCATCCAATTAGTCCTGCTGGGAAACCTCAAATAGGTCAAACAGACTTGTTGACGTGCAGTATAAATAGCAAAATAAGATAGTTATTGGCACTGGTATCATCAATGTAAGTACTTACAGGGAATGATACCAAATGCAAAGCGTTTACAAACAGGATCTGATAGCATGGTGTCCAGTCAATTTGAAATAAACCTGTAAGCTTGTATTTAATGTACGTTAAAAGGATTTTGCAGTCATGCAATCAGGAACTACAGTTTACTGAATTACGTTTGATCGAACCCAGCTGAAAGTTTTAGAGGGAGTTTAAAAAGTCATCTATTATTGTGCCACATGCAGTATGTTATGTGGCATAAGGTACATAAAGACTAACATGGGGCTCCTACAGCTTCTTAGCTAGCAATCGCTGGGTAGGTCTTGGCATTCAGAAGCATCAAACAGAACTTCTAAAATGCAACAGCCACAAAACAAGAGGTTCAGATGATCTCTGTTCTAACGATGACTCTAATGGTGCCCACACACCTTGCGATTATCGTACGATAATCGCGGGAAATCCCGCGATCATACGATAATCGCAACGTCTTTTGTCTTACGAACATGTTCGAAAACCAGCCGAGAATCATACGATTTGGTTTGTGGCATGCTCGCAAGCGCACACTGCCCGTTCAGCATTGCGGTCATCAGAAGCCCGCCCCTCAGCGGGGCGGGCGTGCGATTTTTCCGGGG
>NW_017306964.1:371352-373426 GCF_000935625.1 Nanorana parkeri
GGGGGGGGGGCGCAGAATGAAAGTGCCTTGAGCCACATATTAATGAAATCAAGCTTATTGTATATCCAAGATCAGAAATAAATCATATTAAAGAATGAAACCATATTAAAAAAATTACCATTTTGATTGATGTAAACTGTAAGAATAGAACTACTGATTTTCTGTTATGTGTAAACATACAGGAGAGACCTCTAGTGGAATCATATGTAAAGGCATGCACAATACATCTGAACAGAGTAGGCTTGTTTTCCCAAGTTGCATTATCCGATATTATGCAGCAGGGTTGGTGGACAAAACAGTATTATGACATGTTACCATACATTGATACATTAAAAGACAAAGATATTTCATGTGGGATTAATGTGGACAGCTTTCCCTTGTGACATCTTATACACTAAGGTGGATATTTATAAAGCATTAAATGTGACTTTCACTAAACATTCACTGGTAGCGAATCAATTACAGTCAAACCCATGCACCAGGATGATTTACCTTCAGTGAATGTTTTGTTAATGTCAGGTTGACTAAAGAAAACAAACATGTTTAAACAATCATTGAAACAGGAACACATTTTTCTAAGGCCTTATGCTCAGTGACATATTCTTTATATTTGTCTGAGTTTCATTATCTTGCATGCTTGATCCACATCAGTCAGTAAGTTTTTAAAGTGTATCCAAAGCCATTTTGGGAAGAGTAAGAAAGGGTTAGAACTCTTGTCAAGATTTTTGGCTTGCTGACTTTTTTCCCGTCAGGAGTGATTCACCTTTCTGTTTGTCCATTGTCTCTGGAGCTGAAAGTGCAGGA
The DNA here is from genome assembly GCF_000935625.1 of Nanorana parkeri. Taxonomy (NCBI): domain Eukaryota; kingdom Metazoa; phylum Chordata; class Amphibia; order Anura; family Dicroglossidae; genus Nanorana; species Nanorana parkeri. Next base: position 372,157 of record NW_017306964.1, read on the forward strand.
AAATCTGAAATACTGTATTGTCAGTGGAACAGGAAGAGAGGTGTATATTTTCAGGTGGGAATAAAGGTTCCACTACTAATAACTGCCGAAGAGGTCATTTACCACTTTTGGACAGAATGTTTCTTGCTTCCTGTTGTGTCAATAGAATAGGAAATGAAGGCACAGATGGCAAAAATACTTGACAGGGGTTTTAGTCATAACCTACTATATCCAAAATAAATTATATATAATTGATATATAGTGAAAAAGCTATATGTTAAATGTTTTAATAGAAGCAATGGTGCAACTACTGGTCTCTCCAGTTCACAGTATAAAGGAGCAGTGTGTACTAATGTCTCTGTTCTCTAAAGCAGGCTATACGTGGTGGGAATTCCGGACGGTTGTTGATGAACCAGCTGAAATTCACACAATGGGTGCCACTGTGGGCATCACTCTGCCTGGCACCCCTCAATAAGCTGATCGAAGGAAAGGGCTGGACAATTCTTGGCCGAACAAAGCTTGCAGCCAATTAGTTGCAAGCTCTGTTTGGGTATTCTGTCAATGGCTGGCAGCTGCAGATAGATAGGGGCGAAATGTGTAAAAGTGCACTTATTCTTTAAGGCTTGTTCACACCATATACAGGGAGTTCCAGCGTGCTTAGCTGCTGGAATGCACTGTATCACATCCTGCCTGGTAAACTGGTGTCTAGCAGCTAATTGTTTGTCTGATTCTTAAAGTAAAGCCAAGGAAATTGACTCAGAAGTAGTATTTAATGTACTTTTGCGATACAAAAATGCGACATGCACAACCTACTTTGTTACAGGTAAAACAATATAAAAACATACAGGCTGCTGCAATTATGCATACATACACACACACATGCACCCTCTAATCTATGCTTTCTAGTACATGCAATGATTTTATGCAATAGGATACACTAAAGCCACTCAGCTTAGTTGCTGTTGGTTTACAGTTTATGTATAGAACAGGACTTCGTAACGGATAAGTGATCTCAGGAAAATGGCTTAGTGGCTTAGTGTTGTCCTCCTGTTCCAATAAAGTCCTCTGACCACAGTAGTTCCTCAGTGAAGTCCTTTCATGGCTTCTTCCCATCCAACTTTTCTCTAGTTGCCCCCATTCACTCACATGAGGAATCTACGATAGGTCCAAAGAACACAATCACATCTTTCTCATGTCTGTGACTGGATGGCAATTCATGTTCAGCTGTGCAAAGAGCCTCTATAGTTTCTAGTATATCTATATATATAGATATATATATATACACACATAC